>NC_056527.1:39170665-39173636 GCF_019175285.1 Sceloporus undulatus | reverse complement strand
TGCAGTGAACAGACCATTAAAACACTTTCTAACTTAAAATAAAATGCAATGCAACAGAGGGAGAAATAGGAACTAGTAATCTAGAACTAGGTCATGCCTCAGCAATGCCCACTGAGAACATAAGATTGCCTGAAGGTATGCGTAGGACTTTATTCCCTTGGGTTATTTGGCATTATGAGTTTAAAATGTGCTCTTCAGGTTAAGGAACTGAATGTTGTGCTTTATTCAGCATTTCTTTGTTGCATCAAATAATTATTATTCCGCTGTTATATCACACATGAACCAAGCATAAATCTTTTTCCTATAGTGATGAGATATGGTTCTTTGTGGCCAATCCATAGCTTATCTGACAAGGGGAACTTGTAAATGTTTGTCCAAACAATGTCTGAAAGCTTGAGAACTTTTATTAAAGCGTACTCAACTTTACAAGGCAGTAAATCAGTAAGCAAGATTCTGTTTTTCCTAAAACCTCCTAGAAAAATTGCATTCTTGATGTGTGCATTCTTGGCTTTCCTGTTCTGTTAAAAAAAACACACACACAATCAGAAAACAAACAACAACAACAACAAACCCCTCTGCATCCCTTTCATGCCCATAAAATCACTCTGGTTCTTATTGCAGCTAATTTGCATGGCATCCAGTTAATCAGGCATGCCTAAAATTTCTCCTCAAGTGGTAAAAGTGCTGACTAGAGCACAGATTGAAGGCTGATGAATTCACAGAAGCCTAGGATCTGTTTTGTACAGCTGCTGTGATATTGAACAGATTTTCAGTCATGAGTGAACTGGGGACATGAGTTGCTTACTGTTTATAACTATGACTCACTGCCTTATCCTTAGGAACTGCAGTTTCCAGCATTGGTGGCGTGCTTAGAAATCCAGATCTTCCTGCCCTAAACAGAGCCAGAAACAGGAGAAGGTTTTATCTTTGGAAAGAAAACCACAATCATCCTGGAAGTAGGGAAACTGTGCTTCCTCAGATGTTGATGGACTTGCCTCTAGGCACTTTTTACAACTGATTTTCCCATAGTTAAGGCAGATAGCCATTGCAATCCAACAACATTTGGAGAGCCACAAATTGCTGACCTCTTATCTTAAATAATAAAAAAAGATTGCTTAGTCTGGTGGGTTAATCATTTCTTTCATTTGTTGCCAACATTTCATATAGCTGTCCTTAACAAAAGGTTCTTAAGGAAGCTAGCAAAATTAAAACCAATAATATTAAAAATAGTAATAACTCCAGCATTAGAAAATCACATTCAAAATCACAAAGGCAAACAATGGAAACTAAAGCAATATGAATTAGCAGGGCTAGCCCGAGATATTTTTCTGCCTGAGGTAAAAAAACAAGATGGTGCTCACACTGTTCCACCTACAGATGATGGTCAGAGTGGCAACTAAATCTTCCCGAAATGGGACAGTGCAGGCTAGTTTAATGAATGTAAAGAAGACACATGGAACACACAACTCTGACATCTAACACTTTGCTGTCACAAGTCTCTGCTCTCATAACCTATTGCCTTGATTTGTCTGTCTCATTTTGTCCAATGGTACTGAAATTTTTAAAAAAAGCTACAACAGATTTTAAACATCCAAGAAAACATATAAATTATCCACATTGCCAAAAAGATAGTAATAAAGGTACCAGGGTAGCATCTCTAGGAAAGGCATTCTGTTGTCAATCAATCTTGTTGAGGAAGCTTTTCTCCTCCAAAGCCTCTGTTGAAGGAATGTTTGCAAGATGGAACTACTCAGAAAAGGGCATCCAAGAAAAATCTCAAGATATTGAGTACATGTAGGGATGTCATATCCCGGTGGCCCCCGGGACAAATCTGCTTTTGGGGGCCCCCTCCCAGTCCCAGTCCGTTTTGGCCCCCAGCCCCTGGTTTGGGGCCCGCACGGCACCAACCCACCTTCCCCCGCCTCCCTGCACGGCCACACCATCCACTTCCTCCTCCTCCTCCATTCCAGGCCACGTGGCCGCGTGGAGGAAGCGAAGGAGGAAGCAAAGGAGGAGGCAGTGTGCCTCCTGCGCACGCCCACGCCCCCTCCCTGCCCCCTCCCCCGCCTCCCCGCATGGCCGCACCCTCCTCCTCCTCCTCCTCCTCTGTTCCAGGCCACGCAGCCGCGTGGAGGAGGCGGAGGAGGAGGCGGTGCGCCTCCTGTGCACGCCCACGCCCCCTCCCCGCCTTGCACACCCACGTGCCCCCCACCTCCTCCTCCTCCTCCATTCCTTCCAGGCCACCCAGCAAATGAAGGAGGGGGAGAAGGAGGAGGAGGAAAAGGAGGAGGGGGGAGGAGGAAGAGGAGGAGTAAGAAGAAGGAGAAGGAGAAGAGGAGGAGGAGGAGGAGGAGGAGGAGGTGGTGAGTGAGTGGCCAGAGGCCTCAAGGTGGCTTTTTTTTTTGGGGGGGTGTCTTTTTATGCTAACAAGTCTCCCTTATTTTGACAATGATAGTGTGATGATGATGATATGAGTCAGCTTCAGAGACATGCAGGCACTGTTTCTGAAGCTGAGAGAGTGTCACCTTCCAAAGTGCATTTTCTGTGTGTTTTTTGTTCTTTAATGGTGATACTGATATCAGCAAGCCTCTGAGGCACGGCCAATGTAAGTTGCTCTCATGCGCAGTGAAAAAAAACCAAAGTCCCTTGACCAAGTACACACTTCTGAGAAGTACAGTTGAATCCGAGGGCAAATCCACTTCTTGTTAAACCACCTTGACATATACAGTATGCATAGCATGTTCAGTGTGAAACCCAAAGAGTTTGGTTATCGAATAAGCCTCTGAAATATGCAAGAGGCCATGTTAAGTAAAGCCATGTTCAGTGCCCAAATGCACTGTTTGGAATGGGGGGAGGGGGGTGGCCAGAAAGGGAAAGTACATTTCTGCCATCTGTCTAGGAATAATGCCCAAATGTCCTCCATTTTGATCATGCCTAAGAAACATGAATTTATATTAACATTTTTTTTAAA
>NC_056527.1:39084503-39170565 GCF_019175285.1 Sceloporus undulatus | reverse complement strand
TGAACATGCTATGCATGTTCAGTGTGAAACCCAAAGAGTTTGGTTATCGAATAAGCCTCTGAAATATGCAAGAGGCCATGTTAAGTAAAGCCATGTTCAGTGCCCAAATGCACTGTTTGGAATGGGGGGAGGGGGGTGGCCAGAAAGGGAAAGTACATTTCTGCCATCTGTCTAGGAATAATGCCCAAATGTCCTCCATTTTGATCATGCCTAAGAAACATGAATTTATATTAACATTTTTTTTAAAACCAGCAATTTTTTTCGTGTGTCTTCCATTTTTTAAAAATGCACCCTACATGTGAAAATTTTGTCCTACATTTGTCCTACATTTGTCCCGGTTTGGAGGTCCAGACTTATGGCAACCCTAAGTACATGAGAAGAAATGATCCTTCAAGGATCCTGTTTCCAAACTACAAAGAGACTTAAAGGTCATAACAAACACTTTCAAATGAGCTTGGAAAGAGACCAGAAGCTGTTCACAATAATCAATGAGACTTTTATAGATGGTAGAATATTTAGCATTTAAGAACATTTATAAAGGTGCCTATAAGATGTTTTGGGCTCTTGATTTGCATTCATTTTGTAATGCAGCCAAGCATTATGTGCAGGACACATCTACATTCCTTATACTGTATCTTTTAGCATGATAATGCTTGCTGTAAAACAACATCTGAAGGGACATACATCCTCCAGTCCTGATAAACATTATCTCTGTTGTCCTCATATGGGCCATATAAGCTGTGCTCATCTGATCACTTTCATATGAAAAATGGAAGGAGAGAAAAACAGCTTATCCAAGGCTATTCCTGTCTGTCTGTCTGTCTATCTAGATTTCTCAAATATGTATCAGGACACAAAAGTCTTCAAATGGCAGAGTACCATTTAAATAACAAGACTAAATACATTAAAATACAATAAAGTAAAAGTAATAACTTATTATTATTAACATTTATTTATAGATTGCTGTAAAGTTTGCTCAGCATTTTACATAGCAAGGGTTAAATAAAATAAGAAAAAAAGAATAAAAAAAAAACCTGCCAAGTATCATACAGTCTAAACCAACAAAATTATACGATTAAAATATCACTAAAATATTAATTAGTATACAATAAAAACAAAGTAAGCAGCAGATTAACAACGAGTAATTTGGAATGCCTCCCTAAACAAGAGTGTCTCAGTTCGGCCTTAAAATTAGCCAGGGAAGTAATTGTTATTAATTGTGTGGGGAGGAGATTCCAGGCATCAGGAGCAGCACAGGAAAAGGGGTGGATTTGAGCAGAGGAGGAGGAGACCCTTGGCTGGGTCAGGATATCAGTGTCATAAGATCTCAATGTGTGTGGAGGGTGGTAAGGAGAGATGAGCTCTGAGAAATAAGAAGGAGCTAAGCCATGAAGGGCTTTAAACAGCTGGAGAAGAATTTTATATTGGATTCTGAAAGAAATGGGGAGCCAATGGAGGGCTAAAAACAAGGGGGTAACATGATCAAAGCAACGGGCAGAGAAGATGATCCTAGCCGCTGAACATTGCAAAGAGATTAGGAGGCTAAAGTGGGAAATAGGAAGATCTACTAGCAATGAGTTGCAATAATCCAGGCGTGATATCACCAATGCATGCACCAAAGTCTTTATTGTAGAAACATAAGGAAATGGTCGAATTCTGACAAGATTATAAAGAAAGAATCTGCATGACTTGGCTTGTAGCCTGGATCTGTGGAGTGAACGATAACAAAAAGTCAAATGGAAAGCCAAGACTATGGGCCTCACTGACCGATTGAATAGAAATGTCATTCACAATAATTGACAAAGAACATTGCAAAGATGGCTTGGATGGGAAGACAAGTCGCTCAGTTTTGGCCATGTTGACTTTCAGGCACTGGTGAATCATCCACTCAGAGACAGCAGCAAGACATGATGATAATCGCTGCTCAACATCTGGTGAAATCTCAGGGGTAGAGAGTTACAGCTGGTGTCGTCAGTGTATAGGTGATCTTGAAAGCCTTAGGAGCTAAGATTTTCCAGGGACGGGGTATAAAGGAAGAACAGTAAAGGACCCAAGATGGAACCCTTAGGGACTCCAACAGCTAATGAGACAGGGCAGAAACCTGACCTCCTGTAACCGCTGCAAAAGATCTCTTTGACAGGTAGGATTTAAACCAATTTAAAACTGATCCTGCAAAGCCCAGGTCTTGGAGTAAATCCACCAAGAGATCATGATCAATGGTGTCAAATGCAACAGAGAGATCCAGGAGAACTAGAATAAAATAAAGACCTTTAGATTTAGCCAGTAAAAGATTATTAAGAGTAAGAGCAGTCTCAGTCTCAGTTGAATGCAGTGGGCGAAAGCTGGACTGAAAAGGATCAAGAATAGAACTAGCAGTAAGAAACTCCAGGCAGCATAAATAAACAACATGTTTATTCCTTAGAAAAGGAAGAAGTGAGATAGGCCAATAGCTCAAGAGAGAAGATGAATCAAAAGAAGGCTTTTTCATGACTGGCGAAACCAAAGCATATTTAAACTCAGAAGGGAAGGAGCCATTAGAGATAGAAAGGTTGATAGTATAAATAAGAGAAGGTAACATAGAGGGGGCAACAGAAATCAAAAGATGAGAAGAAGCAGATTGAGAGAGCAGATTGTCGGTTTAGAAGAATTCAGGAGCTTAGATAATTCACCCAAAGAAACAGGAGAAAAAGCAGAAAATGTTCCAGTTATAGATGATTGAGTTGCTGGAGTAAAAGAAGAATGCAGGGAATCAAGGTTGGAATGGATTGTTTCAATCTTAGTAGAAAAATAATCAGCAAAATAAGTGGGTGAAGACGGTTTTAGTAAAGAATGGAAGGTGGAGAAAAGATACTGTGGCCACCAGTCATAAGCCTCAGTTACAGATTTATAATAATTCTGCTTTGCCAAGGAGATAGAGAGCAAAAAAGAAAAAAAAATCAGCCCATTCCCTGGTCTTTTTTCACAACCATTCGGGAGCTCGAGAACAAAAATGGAGAAACCAAACAATGGGAGTGAGCAAGGGCTGTGGCTTATTAGAAGAGGTTGCGTATAAATAAAGGGGCAAAACTATTGAGGGTTGTTGATAAGGTAGAATTGATTAAAGAGATCACTGGATCCACAGAGTCTCCAAGGTTTAAGGAAGATGAATCCAGAGCCTGACCAAAAGTCACAGGATCAATAGAATGAAGGTCGCAAAAGTGGCGTTGGACAATTTGATGAGGAGGTAGATTTTTGGTGACGGCAAAAGAGATGAAATAATGATCAGATAATGGGAAATTCCTAGCCATGAAGTAGGAGGTTACATATTTTTTCGTAAGAGCAATATCAAGGCAATGACCAGAAGAATGAGTAGGTGCATTAGAACAGAATTTGAGACCAAACGAAGAGAACACAGAGCAGAGATGTACAGTCATAAGATTATTAATGTCATCCATATGGATACTGAAGTCCTCCATAATCAAGGAGGGAACTTCATCCACTAAAAAGAAAGTCAGCCAGGTCTTGAAATCTGACAAAAACTTAGTAGGTGATCCTGATAGATGATAGGTGACTACAACCCAAAGCTGAAGTGGTAGGAAAAGTTTAATAGCATGAAGTTTGAAAGAAGAAAAACAGCTGTTGAGGAGAAGATAAGAGCTGAAAACGATAGGAGTTGGATAGCAGCACACTGACCCCTCCCTCTCTCCCCTCCAGGTGATGTAGAACATTTCAGTTCCTCCATTATTACAAATGTGTATACAGTGCTTCTTAAAATTACTATAAATCATGCTTCATGAAACACAAATTGAAATGTTGAAGTCTTTAATTTTCATACGTAAAATTACACTATACCACACCCCAGTTTTTAATTGTACAAGTGATATTTGGGATGCTTCCAAAGGGATGACTCCTAGCACTACCAATCAAAAAACTTATGGAGTTACTCCATTTTTAAATTTCTTTCCTTATTTTTTTTTTTTATATATTAAAATGGAGAACAAATGGGAAAAAAATGATGTCTAGCATGGACTGCCTGTGAAATTGTGTGAACGAGGCAGGATGTTTTCATGATAAAAGATCATGTGAAAGTACTGTACTCCTCCTCATTGTTTTCTGAGCTGTCTCTATATAACGAGAAATTTGCAAGCAAATTTGTTGTTGTGTCCCTTCAAGTTATTTCTGACTTATCGATGCTAAGGTGAGCATATTACCGAGTTTTCTTGGCAAGATATATTTGTACAATGCACAAGAGGAGCCAAAAACATGGGTCCTGATACACAACATGAGCTGATGTACAACACACTCCATTGCTCATTGGGAACCCCCCATTGCACAATGGGAGTCCCTCTTGCATAGTGGTAGTCCCCACTGTGGAACTAAACATCTTGCATAGTTCTCTGTTGTGCATTAACACAATTCACTAGCATGGTTGCATATTGTGTAAGCAATGTAGTTCTGCCACTTTAACATTATGCATCACAGCTTCTGATGCAGTTTGCTGTTGGGTGCCTTCAAGGTGACTCTATTTATGGTGACTCTATCACAGGGTTGTTGGTTTTTTTGGCAAGATTTGTTCAGAGAGAGTTTTCCTTTCTCTGAGGCTGAGAGAGTGTGACGTGCTCAAGGTCACCCAGTGAGTTTCCATGGTCAAGCAGGGATTTGAACCCTGCTTTCCCAGAGTCCCAGTCCATCACTCAAAGCACTGCACCACACTGGCTCTCTTGCAAGCAAAGACACCTCAAAAAAATAATCCAGTAATGCTAGTTGGTCTTAATTTTGCATAAGAGATATGAGTACAAACTATACAAGGATTAGAAGATCTCAGAGTTAATTTATTATCCACGCTCTAAGCAATCCCCTTCAGTGTTTTGTAAAATTAACCCAGGATGCTGAGTGACATTTTTTGATATATTGTTTGAAACTTGAGTAGCTAATTTTCCCCCAAAGAGCTGTGCAGGATTATTTAATGATTTATCATTTTAGACCAGCAGCTCCCTCCAGTGAAGAATCACAATAAACCGTTTGACTGTTTTACAATTGCTTTTTTAAAGTGAAAAATTCTTTCTGTGACTATTTTTAGCTTTCCTAAGACAAAGAGCCTCCAATAAAAGTTATAAAACCAACTGAAAGGAAGACCTCTGCACCTGGTTGCTTTGTCTCAAGAGAAGCCCTGTCAGTACACACTCTGGCCTATGACAGCAGGAATGGTGCAGCTGTTTTGATGACAAAAGCCTTCCTCCTCAAGCTGTAATTCTATACAGGTTTACCTGCTGTAAGTGGGACTTATGGTACTTCTAAGTAAATGTATAGGACTGCAGTGAGCCGTGAGCAAGGACTGAAGTCTTGCCAAAAAAAAATAGCTCAAGAAAGTGCAAGTGAAATAGTCTCTTTCCAGGCTCTTCTCCAGTTCTTATGGCAAGGATAAAAAGCAAGAAGGGAGGGGAGAAAAAAAAATGTGGCAGCCCCTTCATGTTTTTGTGGATATAAATGTACTTCTTCAAATGCAGTCCCAAGTGGTAAGGAGTTATTCATTTTCCCACCTTACAAATGGTTCAAATAATGTCTTTCTCAAAAAATAATTCATAATAATTTGTATTATTTTATTTAGATATATTTACACACACACACACACACACACACACACACTAAACAAGGGCCACTGTTATAAACGTTATTGATTAAAAAACAAACATGCATACTAAGACTTACAACATATAACATATGCTACACACACATCACAAAAAATAATAAAACAACGTATACATTAACACTTCCTAAGCAATCCTACTGCCTATTTTTAACTTAAAGTTAATTCTTTTAAATCATCTTCAAACAAAACCTTCTTACTGCATTAATTACATATTATGATTAGTTCTATACAGCACTATATATTGTCTTATTTGTTATTCATCATTCATATATCATTTATCTTAAACATTACATCTATACTTTCCTGATCTTGTCTTAACTTACAGCCTACTTCACTTATTATACTCTATACGTTAACTTATTTAATATGGATTTATTTCAATTTCCCTTTCTTTGTGTATATATTCCATCAAGGGTTCCCAGTCTTTTTTACCTTTTCCCCATGATCTTCTCTTAATGAAGCAAGTAAATTTATCCATTTCCATGTAATCACAAAGTTTCTTTAACCATTTGTTAAAGTTGAAGCATATATTTATTTAAGGCATTTAAGGTATAGTTATTTAAGGTGTTTGTGTATACTTTGCCAGCCCCTGTGGTGAGGTGCAACAAATAATCTAGAGCTTTTCATCCTCTCTTTGATGCTTTCTCTGATTTGGTATTTGAAGATCAATTATTGTCTAAACTAGTTCCAGCTAGTAATTGTAAGTCAAGGTATATTTACACTGTAGAAATAATGCATTTTGGCACCACTTCAACCATCATGGCTCCAGTTTTGTGAGGCACCAGATGCTTCGGCAGAAAAGGATAAAGACCTTGTAAAACTACAAATCTCAAAATTCCATAGGATGGAGATACAACACTTAAAATGGTGTCAAACTATATTGCTTCTAAATGCACCCTGACTGTGCTTTCTGGCAGGGTAGGGGGAACCAAGCTCCCTAGAGCTGCTCCTCTACCCAATAGTTGAGGACAAACTAGTCTTCCCCTAGTTGTGATTTTCTCTGGAACCTCGTTTCCATAGACTTCTGCCTAGTGAATCAATAATATTCAATGGCATTAGTATTCAAAATTCACTATCACTAATCGCACAAGGCAGTTTTATTCACTGCTATTGTTGTTACGTCTAATCATAACCTGGAAACTACAGTTTTCTCATGGGGGTTGGTGTTTTTCAGTCTGCCCTTTATTTGTATTCTGTTGCTTGGTGATGCAGGGAACATTATTAAATCATAGGACTATGAAGATGGCACTTGGCATAATGTTTCTGTTCCATGGACTCTTCTGTTTCCTGATTTGTCATCTTTATTACTGATTTATTAATTGCGTATGGCAAAAATGACTGAATTTATTTAGCTGATACTGATTATTGACTGCAACTTTAAACACTAAAGAGAATACATACACTCACACAGCTATTTTGTGAGGGTATATTTGTTGTTATTTATGGCATTTATTCAGATTAATTTCTGAAAGGCAGACATGTGCGGTTCCTCTATCTCCTCATCTAGGCTGGAGCTGAAAATTAAAAACCTGGCCTTTAATATTATTCAAGATCACTATGGAAACAAGCTCAGCATACCATGAAGAGGCCAGAATGATGCTTTTTCCAGACCCTTTCTCACGACATGATTATACTGCTATGATTCCATTTAAATGCCATGGCAACATCTTATGGAATCCTAGGTTATGAAGTGTAGAGAAAGACATTTAGAATTTTCAGCCAGTTCGTTGTAGTGTCTCACCAAATTACAAATAGGATTTGCTAGGATGTCACCATGCAGATAAAGTAGAATCATGGCACTATAATGGCATAGTGTGAACTAGGTGTGCACCTGCTCTGAAACATATCTGAACCATGATATATTGAGCACTATAGAATTTGGTAGCATTGTTAACATTTTCAGTGGAGTACAATTGCATTCAGAAGAATTCTTCCAGGTTCTGAGTGGCCTGGTCAATTCATGTTGCCTCTTCTCAGAGAAATGTTGGGCACACTGATATCTTTGTCACTTGGTTGATTGAGGAATTTGCAGCTTTGGGGATGATGGTTTGGCTGCTGAAACTTGGTATGCTAGCTTCCATCCCATTCTATGCTGGTTGTTGATCTGCTACCAAGGTAGGTCCCAAACTTTAGTCCTCCAGATGTTTTGAACTTCAACCCTCAGAATTCCTGATTCTTGGCCAAACTGGCTAGACCTTCTGGGAATTGAAGTCCAACACACCTGGAAGAACAAAGTTTTGGAAACACTAGTTTAGGGTGTTGGTATTAATTTACAAAGCTCTATTAGTAAACAAAGCTTTGGTCTTTGATAGACCAGGTTAGCTCAAGAAATGTCTTCCTCATGGCAGGCTGCCAGGCCATAATGAAGATGAAGCCTTCTTATTCATAGATTTCCGTTTGGTAGTGACATGGATAATGGCCACCTACATAATGGCACCTACCTGTCTCTCTTCAAGGTGTTAAGCCACAATGTTACTGTGTTTTAGGAAATGGCCAAGTCTGAAATAGAATTAGTTGCCAAGAATCTTTTAAAAATGATTTCTCATTGGCGGGGTACAGAGCGCCGCTTTGCGGCGCTCTGCCGCCGCCGGTAGGTCCGCGGGGGAGCCGGAGAATCCACACGGCGCGGCTCCCGCGCGGACCGAAAAAGAAGCTCCAAAATGGAGCTTCTTTTTCAGTCACATTTGCGACGTAGCGAGGCGCCAGGGGCGCACTCGCTACGTCACAAAGGACGCGACGCGTACGGACGCTCAGCGTCCGATACGCAAAGATGGCGCCGGCCATGTAGAAGGGCCGGCGCCATCTTGTACGGACAGAGTCCGTACTAGGCCCAAGGGCGTCTAGAAGAATGCCGGTGCAGAAAGCCCCATTGTTTTGAAAAATAATAAATATTCTTTAACCAGCTTCAAAACGGAGTTGAAAACCATCCTGTTCAGAGAAGCCTTCCCAGGCATTGCATAATTGTCGCTTACTACTTGATCTTCTTTTGGTGCCTGTTTATCAAACCATTTCCTGTATTGCTATGTACTGTATATGCATTATCCTACTTGAGAGTACTGTATGTATTTTCCCTGGAAAATGATTAACCATCCATTATGAAGCCAAGCCCTCCCTCCAGTCCATCTGCCTTGGTCCAGGCCTTGGAGGTAGAGAGGAACTGCTGGACCTCTTACCCTTTCTCTCCACCACTCCCTTCTCCTTTTATGTCATGTATTTTTAGATTGTAAGCCCGAGGGCAGGGAACCATCTAACTAAAAAGATTGTATGTACAGCGCTGTGTAAATTTACAGCGCTTCATAAATAAAGGTTAATAATAATAAAGAAGTGCTTAGCACCAAAAACCCTGGGTGAAATTGGGCTGCGTTAAGCCCCTTGTTGAAGCCTATCACATCTCCCAATTATATGTGGATGTGTAAAATAAAATCAATTAAAACCCTTATAGCCATTTTTGTTTCCTCAATACAAGTCAATGCAGGATGCCCGATGATCTGAATTCCTGAATCACGTTTCAGATTCCGGGTCCAGATCAAAACAGAATGGATATGAATTTATTCAATCTGAATTAGATCCAGATGAAAATGACCCACCTGGGTTCTGCACCAAATTGGGTCCCACACACAACTCTATTTTCAGGAAACAAACAGCTGGTGAGGAAATACTCTGCATCTTGAGGAAGTGGTAGGAAAGAAGTTCTGTCTCAGGAAGCAAAATAACTGGGCTGTCCAAAACGTTTCAGGGGGGATATAATTTTTTCACCAATTCTTTTAAGACATATTTTCTCATCTTCTACTGCCAATAACATGGAATCTCCATGGTCCAGAACAACTGTGAATATTCAACCGAGTGCCCACCATTACAGTCAAACTGTCTGTACTTGAACTGCGGAGGAATGGGCTTGATGAAAAGTGGAATATTATACCATCTAGTCAATGTAATTTCCCTGGTGAATTTATCTTCCAAAATTGTTGTTTACATTAGTTTCCACCCACAGAGTGGCCCCAGATATATTAGACTGCAACTCTTATAAGCCCATAAATAGCTGGCTGTAGTATCTTGATGTAATCCAAAAATCCAAAGAGATTCCATTGGGGAATGTTGATTAATACAGTTTAAAGGTTTAAGAGCTAAGGAAAAAAGGAGATAAATCCTCAGTTTTTGTTTGTACTTGATATCACTGCAATGTCCATTGGCTTAATGGAAATAAAATTTGGGCAGAAAAGGGAGAGAAGAACCAGCCCCCAGTAGTTTGCCACACATGATAAATTTCAGATTTGGTTTTTGAAATCTCTTGAGAAGAGTAGAAAACATATCTGTCTGAAATCCTGGAGTAACATTGCCTGTATTAGTGAATGGACAAAGGTTAGTGTATATGTGGTCCTCCAGGTGTTGTTGGACTGCAACTCTCATAAGATATAGAAAGTATATGAGGAGTGGCAATGGGAATTAAAGTTAAAAAATACTTTTAGGGTTACACACACCTCATCCTTGGAATACAAGAATATACTCAATTAGATGGAAATTCTTGATATATCCACAAATTCTTTACCCATGGATTTAGGTATCTATGGCTTGAAAATATTTTAAAAACATATAAGTTGCAAAAAACAAACTTTAATTTTGTCATTTTATAGAAAGGACACCATTTTACTATCCATTGTACTTAATGGGACTTGAACATACACAGATTTTGGTATCCACAGGCAACCATGGAACCAAATCCCAGAGGATACCAAGGGCCCACTGTACTAGTTTTGACTTTGTAGATTCCCTTGAGTCCTGGCATTGAGGAAAAGCTCTCTCTCTGTGTGTGTATTAAAAACTAAGCAAACAGACAATATCTTGGTTGAATCTTTCTGCATTAGCTGCTGGTGATAGTCAAGGAAAGTATGTATGTATTTATTTATTCAACTTATATTCTTTCTCCCCAAATGGGATTCAAGATGGCTTCCCATGTCAAAAGCATGTCAACACTCACATTCACAATTCATTTATGTATGAAATACTGGTATAGAGGTTGTGTTGCTTTAGAAATAGCCACAGAAAACAAAACAGCTTTA
Source organism: Sceloporus undulatus (assembly GCF_019175285.1). Taxonomy (NCBI): domain Eukaryota; kingdom Metazoa; phylum Chordata; class Lepidosauria; order Squamata; family Phrynosomatidae; genus Sceloporus; species Sceloporus undulatus. The sequence goes on along the minus strand of NC_056527.1, from coordinate 39,159,879 downwards.
GCATTTCCGAAGTTCTTCTGATCAATGAGGCCACGTGGACTTTCAGGGACATATTTGAACTGAGGGACACTTCTAAACCCTGTAAACCAGCTATCTCAGCCAGAAAAAAACATCTACTTAAATCTTTGTGCCAGAAACAACCTATTTATCAAATCTCTCTGTTATCTTAACACAGCTGACCCTGGATACATAACATTTGGATCTGAAAATACCAAATCCAGTTGTGTCATGAGAATCTTGAATTAGAAGGAGCACACAGACTGAAATTCTCTGAGGTTTTTGGCTCCAGATAAAATAAAACAATTGAAATTGGCTATCATTTGCAAACTTTACTTTTTATACCACCTGAGTTTATCCCCAGATATGTCAGTACAGAAGGATTCCAGAGGGACTCACTATATTCTGTCTACAAAGGGGCTTGCAGCCTCACACAGGACAGATACAGGTTAGATCTCAAAGGAATTGCTTTTGTTTCTAACAATGGAGAAAAAAAGTACTGCCTTGACTTATTTTTTGCATCCCAAATTCCTCAGGGCCAGCAAGAGGTTGGCTTTTACCTGAACCAAACCTCTCTTCACCACATTCTTAAACTCATACCCTGTCGCTGTTGTGATTTAGCAGGGACAGTCTCATTTATTTTTCCATCATCAGGCTTTTTCAGATGCTTTTTAAATGTTCCAGTTTCTCTCCTCATCTATCCTTTGTCCTCTTTGTCCTCAGCATATTTTACTTGCTACAAACTATGACCATGCAAAAGTAGTTAGCATTCAATTAACTCAGCAGTGGAGACAGGAGAAAAGGAGTCTTCCTCTTCCCCTTCCCTGTAGACTCAGGCAATGGCAAAGTGCTGCAGCCTATCTTAGCTTGTATTTTCTTTCTCATTAATAACTTTTACCATCTTGACCACATTCTGATGTTGCTTGGCTTGGTTTTCACCTGTGAAATGTTGGAGGGTTTGCAAACAAAGCTACCTTTCTCCCTCCCTCTCTCCCTCTTATCAGAATTCTGTTGTATGAGTTGAAGTAGATGTGTTCCTGGGCATTACTTCTTTTTCAGAAAATTTAGTACCAGAGGTAAAAAAACCATGGGGCTGAGTCAGACGGCCCCAAAGCGGCATGGTGCCACCGATAGGGTTGCCATAATTCTCTACTATAAACCAGGACAAAATGTAGGACAAAATTTAGACCAAAATTTAGGACAATTGTAGAATAAAATTTAGCCCAAAATGGAGGACATTTAAGGTCCTCCATTTTTCTTAAATGTTCTACATTTTGGGCTAAATTTTATCCTACCCTTTTCCAAATGGCTTGTAGCATAGGACATGTCACCGCATTGCTGGAGGGCACTTATCGTACCTTACCAGTGGCACAAAAAGGAGCTCCATTTTCGAGCTTCTTTTGGGTGTGTGCATCATTGGCGCGGCAACCAAATGACCACACCAACGATGCAGAGGAGAAAGTGTCCACCCCTTTCTCTTCTTTAGTGATGGGGTGTCTGGGGGCATGAAGCCCCAAGGACATCCTTTTTCCAGTGTCCAGAAAAACGCCGTACTAGGGCCACAGGACTGCTGGTGAGGCAACACAGACCCCCCCTTTGGGGCGGTCTGTACAACTCCATGAAAAGAATAGAAAAACTTCCTCCAGCACAAAAAAGAAGAGCAATTCAACATATTTCAACAAACTTTTTAATTGGATGAAATGAAACAACAAGATCAGCTAAACCTTACATAAACAAACATTTTGAATCACTTGAAAATTTCTTCCAAAAATGTATCCAGGGATAATTTTTTCTTTCCCCATCCTCCACTTTTCTTATTATTTTCAATTTTGTGGCCAAAATATAGGCCTGTGCTTTTTAAAATCTTCTGAGGGTAGTTGGTGAAGCAGCCTGATCTGTTTTCCACTTTCTGTTTCCCTTTCTGCACATGCTCAGGAAGAGACTCAGGAGGCAGCTGCTGCCTTTTGTTTGTTGGTAGTGACACTACATACTAACAGCTGAAGGGAAAACTAACATGGCTTTACATGTGCTAACCCCCCAAATTACTTGCATCTCTTCTATTTGTGTTTCATGGTTCTAGATAAGTTCTTTCAAAAGAACAAGCTGACACTGTGAAGGTTACATGGTTCCTACCACGAAAAGAGACTGGGATTATGTAACCAGGGCAGTGAAAGGCTGTTTATGACCTATTGGGTCCTGTTTATGACCTATTGATGCCTAGAAGTCTAAATGTCTGTTGAATTTGTTAGCTTCATGAAATTTCCACAGCACATGCACTTTACATTAGTGGCTTGACAACCTTAGAAAACTGTATCAGGATTCAAGAGCTTGTGGCTCGGGGCCTTCATTTTTCTCAGATTCTGGTTAGTCAGATTGGGACAAAAATGCACTTCTTTCCCTAAATAAAATTAGGTCCTTGATTCACCAGTTCTCATCTTCTAATTTCTGCCAGAGTTACAAGGGAAAGAAAGACCTCTTCAGAATCCCATTCTTTCCCAGCTGAACCTCATGCTAACAAAGCACCACAAAAAACATCTTTAAGGAAATGAGTTGCAAACAAATGAAGCGATAGAAATCTACAGTTACAAAACATTTTCGTGTATTTTAAATTAGATATGACTCCTTAGGAATATGATTTTTATTTTCACTATTTTAGTCATGTGGGAGAGTATCCAGAGTGCTACATCCTTTCTCTTTCTCAGCTGAGCTATATTGGCAGCATACCAGATGGTGTCTCCATCACTTTGTAAATGTAGTTTATGGAGTGCTGAGTGAGCACTGAGGAGAATGGAAGGCAAAGAGCCAACTTCAAAACAGACTGAAAGAAAGATTGGGAAGTGGGAGAGAGGGGTGAGAAGACAGAAGAGAGAAAAAACAAAACTGTGGAAAAGCAAGTCATCCAAACGTTTTCTGTGAAATCCAAAGCCTGATTTACATATTCCAAGAGTACATCCAGCACCAGTTGCCAGCAAGACAATACAGCAAAGCATTACATACCCTTAATTCAGAAAGAAATCAATGGGCCTCAAGGACAATGTTTTGGATTATGGCCCATGTGTCTTGATGAAACTCAACCTGCCTTTTAGATACTAAATGACTCACTTCTAGGGACCACTGTCAGACAGCAACAACTAAGCTGTCAACAGTTTGGAAATTGATGTCAGAACATTTTGGCTACTATCATAAAAACAAATAGCAAGGGCTTATCTCATTCATTATTCTGTTCTCACAGTGGCCAACCAAATACTTGTTGGAAGGCCAAATATGACATGAGCACAATAGTGCCCTCCTGATGTTGTTCTCCAACAAGTAGCATTATGATATATGCTGCTTCTGATATACCCATGATGACAATAGCTATTGAAAGCTTTATTCTCATGAATTCATCGATATAGCTAAACCTTGTTTAAAGACACCGGTAGCCAATATCACATGTTGTGAAAGTGGATTTTGTACTTTAATTACATATTGTGTGAAGAATGACTTCCTGAGTCTTTTACCACACAGGTTGATTGGAGGGCCCCTGTTTTGGGTGAAGGGGCCTTTTTGTCTGAATGTGTAAGATTGTTGGTAGGAAAAATAATCATTTCATTAATTGAAAAGTTTTGCTAGATTGAGTGGTCTGCCTGTCTGTCTGTCTGTCTACCTACTTTAATTCCATTCTGTTCATTTCACATAATATGTTTATTATCAGACTACACTGTAATGACCTAATTAATTTATGTTTCTGGAAAGACTGGATAACTTGTCAGTATAAGAGTAAATCAGCAAGCCAGGCCTCTTAAAGGAACAGCTGCTGATAGAAAGCAGGGACAGATGCACACACAGAGTTGTTGCAGTCTACATGTGAAAATCATTTGCGCATATGATCATTTTTTTGGAATGCATGCACTTTTATCATTATTGGGATGGAGGCACATTTGGTCCCGTTGTGTGAAAACCATTTGCGCATTTGTGCACAAGTGCAGATTGATCTCAGATTCTGCACGGGATAACAGTGCTTTGCGTGTGAAAACCATTTGCGCAATTGTGAGTTAATAACAGGTTCTGACCATTTTAAACTTCCAGTTTTTCCCCATATGATAAACTCCATTCTGAAACAAACTAGCCAAGGATAGACTACACTGCAAGAGGGCAACTCAATGGGCTCTCAAATAGAGGTCATCTCTCAAGAGGCCTTTATGGCCTTTTAAAAAGAAATGCATGGGATACCTGAGACTTTCAATGTGCAAAGCATTTGGTCCCCACCTTCATCCAATCAGCCTTTGATCAGAGTGCCCCTACCCAGCCAGAAATCTGTCATTAGGTAATCACTAAAAGCAAACACATGGGAAATTACATCTCTCTGAAAATAAGTAATTCTTGAGTCTTTATTGACAGCTTTCAATTTCAATGGATTAATTAGTGAACATGAGGTATCTGGGACAAATGCTATCATAGCCAAAGTAGATCTGAGTATGTAGATCTGATCCTAGATATTTTACCATCTTCAGCTTCAGATTAGTATCTGTAGAACAGTTTATATGTGGAAAATGTCTGCTACTAAAGTTTCTTCACAGTTATAATGGGAATTGGCCCTAAAAGTGAACACAAATACCTTTAGAGGAAAATAAATCCCAATTTAGTCAGCCACTAATATGTGAACAAGATAGAAACTAACCTATATAATCAGGATATAGAAACAGACATTAATTAAAAATCACATCAAATGAACTTTGTCCTCCAAGACTGCAGTATGTAGATGTGCTGTATTTTGACTCCTTGCATTCTGTTGTTTTTATTTACAAAAAAAAATATGTTTTTTTTTGGGGGGGGGAGAATGTGGGTGTTGCTAACAGTATTTATACTAGAGTTGCACTATTTTATTTAGTAGCACATTGTACTATTGGGTGCCATTTGAGCAAATGCTATTACTTTCAGTTAATTATTTCTTAATTATTTGCTAGCCCCAAGTGGGGCAAATCTGATTCTACCTTAATTTCTTTCCACGAAGGATGAACAAGCTTCTTTCCAATCAATGATTAGCTCCATCATGATGTATAACAATATACAGAAATCTAATTTACTGGGAGATCAAAACATACGGCATTGCAGGTAGGGTTGAAAAACACAATGAAAGAGGATGAAAACTTTAATAGGAAAGTTAAAGCCCCATGAATCACTAGTTCCAACATGTAGATGGAATAATGTACCACTCCATAGGGACTTTTGGGCTAGTGAGGGGGCAGGTCTGTAAACTCTGTTTCCTCCTTCCCCCACCAACAAGTCTATTCCAAGTTATTTTATTTCTATGCATATTTTGAAATGGCTATATTTATGCAGGTGCAGCCTACTGTGATGGACTTGAGAGTTACTTTTCTGCCCTGGGACTGTCCTGACCTGATAATGAAAGCCATATTACCTCTGAATTGTTTGGCTAGCAATCCAAATAGCTGCTGCTGATGCATTATTGTGTATTTGTCTAATTTTCCTTTTAAAAGGTAATCTAGGGTAGTGAAAATAAATTCTGTGTGCAGTTCCCATCCTGCATTTTTAGCCCATTGTAACTGGTGTCAACATCCAAAGTGCCCAGAGGAGTGATAAAAGAAATGGACTACACTCATTCCACCACTTTTTTTTTTTAATGTTCAGATATGCTACCTGAAGATCTTGAAAAAAATTGGTTGGTTTATGAAATTAATAGCTCTGCTTAAATATACAGACAAATCCTGTCTGATCTTGTCAGGCCTCCTTAGTATTAGGATACGGGCAGTGGTGTCATCAGGGAGTGAGGGAAGATGTGGACAGCACCAGGTGACAAACTGAGGTTCAGTGGGAGGGAAAAGGAGAGATCCCAGGGTTTTTGCTTTAAATAAATTTTAATTTACTATTTTAAAACTTTATTTAAAAACATCACCTTTTACCAAAATTTCACTTCAACCACATAAAACTATGCATATGTAAATACACTAAGGCTGGGCACATGGTATTGTAATTTAAAGGTATATTTTTTAATTTTGCTAGTTGTTTATGTCACAAATATTACCACGACATTCAGCTATATGCAGGAATTATAATTTGCAAGTTACATTCGTACAAAACAATTTCTAAAGATTCTGTATGGTGTGGGAAGGGGAGGTGGTCAATAAGGGGAGTGACACCATGAGTTACTGCACCGGGTGACACCAACCATAGTGACTCCATTGGATATGGGGATTGCTAAGGAAGACCATGTGCTGTAGGTTATATTAGAGGAAGCTAGTGACAAACCACCTTAAATATTCCTTATTCATGGGATTGCCATATGTTGATAGAGAATGAAATTTGTGGCATCACAGTAAATTGTCAGTTGACTTGAAACACATACACATACATTAATAAGATTAGTAGCAGTGGCACATGTAAAGAGATAGATACATCTGCTTTCACCCGGAATATTTAAATGGTCTATTTGTTAGATTCAATTTGACTGTCATACTGCTGACAATTAACTTCAGTTGACAAAAACTCTTGCCACAAATCACAATAAAGAAATAAATAAATTATTTTTCACTGAGGTGAACATCTTTTGTTCTTTGACTCGGTTTTCTTCCTTGTTGAAATATCATGACATATAACCATTACAAAGGTAGGAAAATGTGTTTGGGTTCTAGCTCTCAAAATTTCCAAGCCAGCATGGCCACTGTAAGTTACAGATAGCCCAACAGAGGAGTTCACCAAGCCTCTATCTATTAAATACTCTCTAGAGAACCACTTATTTCTGGGGTTGCTCAGACCACATTTTCTGCATTTGAGATTTGAAAATGTGGGTTTCTTGACCATGACTCAAATCGGCAGTTGGTACTACCATCTTGCTAGGGCACTTCATGTAGAGCATATTGAAATAGTTGAAACCAGTGGCCATACATCCTTGCATACTTATTCTCTTTGAAGTCCAGAAAGATATGAAAGCTGTTTTCATTTATTTGGTGCTCATTGTGATATTATCTTGCTACAATTAGACTGACCAATTCACACTGCATAAATTAGTTGCTCATACCACACAGGCACAAGATAACTTGAATGAGATTGGGACAATGAGTCACATAATACTGGGAAGCATTTTACAAGTAATGAACTAATTTATTCATGCAGATCTTTGCTGAAGCAAAAGCTTTCTGCTTTTATTATGAAGCTGTTAAATTGTACTCATTAAGATCTGTATGAAATCTCTCCCTTTTGGTTTGTTTTGTTTCTTTAACTGAGTCATTATAATAAAAGCTTTCTTCCATAGAAGGGATGTCCCAGGCAAGTCTTCTCCCCACACCATTTCACACGCTTTTGAGTGTCCTCATATTGCGCGCCCCCAGCCCTGGAAGCTTACACAAAGATATCATATAAATATAGCATCTAAATATGGCTTTCTCCCCACACATTTCCAGTGCCCTTAAAATGTTCCAGACTACTCTGTCCAAGTGATATAAAATGGAGAGATTATGGTGAAGGCATTGTTGTTGTTTTTTTTCAAAAAAAAGGTCTACTGAAACTGAGCTTCTTGCCTATTCAGGTCAAATTGCAATAGCAATGCACAACAGAAGAGAACATGTTTCTGAATATCTCTAGAACTTGAAAGGAAATGTTGGGATTCAATAATATGTTATTAGGACACAAGAGGACAGTATGTGTTTTACAGGCCTCTGGGAATAATACAGTATTCATGGTAAGCTGTCCTTTCATTGTACAGTTGACCCTCTGTATCCATGGATTCTTTATCCATGGAGTCAATCATCCACGGCTTGAAAATATTCAAAAAAATATATTATTCCTCAAATACATCTTGATTTTGCCATTTTATATAAGAGATAATATTTTACTATTCTAAGATATAGCCATGTTAGCTGTGTTAGTCTCCACTAAATGCATCTGAGGAAGTAACTGAAGTCTATGAAAGCTCATGCTGCCAATTTCTTTCTTTCAGTGAGTCTCAAAGGTGCTATATGATCTCTCCACATACGATTTTACTATGCCACTTTATGAAATGGCACTTGAGCATCCATCAACCAAGGTACACTGTGGCCTCAGAAATCCCTTCTTAAAGAGCATGTATGAAGAACAGAAGAGAGGGAAAGGGGAGAACAGGTAGACCTGCCTGTCAGTTACATCTAGCATGTTAAGAAAGCACAGGTCTACCAGTCTGGCCACCCAAATGGAAATCAAAGGAAAAGTGGAGGCTGAATATAATAATCCCTAAATGCCTTTCAGGAGCGACTTTGAGTTGATCTCCAGAAGGTTAAAAATGTTTTTGTAAGCAAGGCTTATCTGATCTGTTTTTTCCATTTCATATGTGCATATTGTTAGTTGTGAATAAAAGGTCTGCTGAAACATGCTGAATGGCTCTTCTTTTCTATAGTATAGGAGCTATCTCTTTTCCCAAGTTATTTCTGTTTCTGGTGCCTTATTTCTGTTAAAGAAATAATGTCCAGGAACACACTGACTTAATTAACTGAGGTATACATGCCCTATGCTACACTGAGACATACAGGTTTGCAGCCAAGGGAGTTCCAACAGCAAATATGAGAGTTCTAGGTGTGAATGATTTCCAGTGTCTAAATCTTTACAATGCTAGAAATTTGGAGGCTGAAGATACATTTTTTTTTATTTGAGGCAGAACTAGGATTCTTATTTGGGGCCAATGCCTATATTGTGCTCCAAATATGACTACAGTCCTTATTCTCCTCTTCTTAAAGTTTTCAGGACAGAATCCTACATCTTAAATGTATGGAAATATGATTTAGGATCATCCATAGGGAGGCAGGTCCATGGACAGAAAAATTGGTCTATCCTTGTAAGCTTCTTCCTTGCCCCCATCCACCAACACAGATATGGGAACCTTCCCTGTTCTTATTCTGTGATCAGTGCTCCAATGGAGAGTATGGATAAAAGATAGTTTTCTTGGGATTTTCTAAAGATAGATTGAATCCTTGGTATCCAAAGAATCCCCCATTCACCTGACATTTGCCTGGGCTAGAATGGCAAATGTATCAACCCTGGATCTAGTGTATCTCTTTCCCATCCCTCTGTCATCAACAACTTGGTTCTCTGTCATCTAGTGCAAGCCTAACAGGGCTTTCGTGGCTATTCCTCTACCTTGAGTCCTCTATCTTTGAAGTATTCTGTTAATATTTTTATAGTTTAAAAAGTTGAAGATTGATGATTGTTTAGAAGTTGATTTTTTAAATTCAACTTTGAATTGCTGCTGTTTGGGCCAGAAAATTTGGTTATACTGTCAAATATAAATGAATACTTCCACAAATAAACCCCAGTGTGCACACATATTACAAGCATCCAGTCTAAATCCCCCAGATTATTTTAAAAGGAACAGCTATAATTTACTGTCATATGCCCTCCGAATAGACTGAATTTATGGTCATTTAGAAGAGTTAGTATAGTGGAAGTAAGTTGAAAATAGCTGAACAGGTCTAAAAATAGATTTTGCTGTGGCAATCCAAAGTTGTAGCTGACATGGCAGAAACCAGTACATTTGAACTCTTTCCCCATTTGTCGTTCCTCTTAAAATCCACATGACTTATCTTTATAGGTACAGAAATAGAGAAATGGCTTAATACTTACTTTGATTTAAGTCAGTTTATGAGGCTTCCACCAATAATTTACAAAATGAAGAAATTGCATTAAGATTAGATTCTTTTCTCTTTGCTAAGGACATTAGGTTGCGAGCATTTTTACTTGCCATGATGTCACAGAGAAAGATAGATCTGAAACCTTTCTTCCCACTGCTTTTATTTCCAGTCCAGGAAATCTTCCATGAATTTACTTTCTGTATGGCACTCTCCTGTAAAAGCACAGGAGTTGGGAGCAGGGAAACAGTCTACAATCCTATACAGAAGATGTATAAGTGACCTATTTTATGCTCTTTGGTGCCTGCTGTTAGCTGATTCTACCTTTTTCTCAAGCCAAATGTTAATTACACATTTCTCTTCAGTCTATTTGCTAGTCTTCTGAAACCTCTATTAAAACTTGAAATGCCTTAATAATATTTCATTGAGTAAAGCATTTTGAAGTCTCCAGTGAGCAGATTCAGCATGGGAAATTGGGAGCATTCATCTTCCTATTCCTCAGTGTGTACTGGAGGTCAGTATAGTGATTAAAATGGTGGACTGAGGACTTTATCACATTAGGATATAAAAGTAGAATTTTATCAGGATAAAAGCCTACCTCAACCCCACATTTTCAGTGCAAAGGCTGCCTTGTGCCAAACATTCCTATAAATGAAAAGCGGGAAGGGACTTCTATTTTTCTATACCATGGGTACTAAAGTGTAAGAACCAGTCCAAAGTTTTTTAGCACCAATCCCATGACCAATATATACCATGAAAAAATTTAGTGGAAAATAGTGCGACAAACAATGACTGAATCACTGAGACAGTGACTGAAATAACTCAAAATGTAGAATTTAACTGCTATCAGTCATGGCATGACCTTGTATTTTATATCTATTAGTGCACAGGCAAAAACTGTTCTTTAGTTTAGGGTGGTTTGACTACTTCAGATGTCTTAGAAATTCTCTTGCACAATATCTAGCTGTGCCTTTGTTTGCTTTCTGGAACGGCAGCCAGAATCTACTGCTAAAGAGGGGGAGGTCAAAACACCCACGCTCAACAACAGTTTCACATTAAACCTACTGATGTGGGGAATAGAGGGTTATTTTGCATCCCACTCTTTCCCAGTTCATGGGTTGCCTCTTACAGTTGCAGAAGAGGTGACATTGGATCTTTTGAGAGAAACACTGTGGTCTGAGTCTGTTCCACTTGACTTCTAATGAACCAAGCCTTGGGAGAAAATCTGATAGATTTTTTCCTGTTTGTTTGCACACTGTTATTTTCTCAGTAAATCAAACCAAACCTCAGGAAAAAGGCGAGTTACAGCTCTGCACTGTATCAAATAACTTTCTTTTGTAAGGTGAAACAGAAATATTATTTTGGCTTCTAAATCTCCTAGTGCCCTTTATCATCCATGCATGTGTGCCTTTCCTTCAGATTGCCTGAGGCAGTGCCAGTCTTTAGCTTGTGCTCCAGGAGTGCCTGACTATGGTCCATTCAGTAATTATCTAGCTCCCACACTGGTGAAGATAGTTGTTCAGTGTGCAAATTATACCTATTTTTCTCAAACTGGAATTTGCAAAGAGTGAAGCTAATAATATTCTTTCAATAGAGTGCCACCTCACCTTCCCAATGTAAGTGTGAACTTGTGGAATTGATTCCCTACACAAAGCCAAGCAAATTGGATTTCCTGCACAAAAGCAAGAAAATTCATTTTCTCCCTGCTTTACTGCAGTGGAAAATACCCATAAATTCTATTGGAAGATAAGCTGTGAATAAACCCCTGATGTTGCCCCAATGCTATTTAATTATATATTGCTTTTGTCTGATTAGATAAGGTAATGGAATTGGCACCTGGATTTATGATATGGCAAGGTCTAGTCTTTGTGTTTTTGTGCATCTGTTATGTTGCTTGTTTTTGCTGAAAGGTAGCTGTTTTAGCCTAGGGGACTGTGTGTAAGCGGTGACTCAATTACCTCCCAAAGTATTATTGTCCAGCTTTGTCAGTAGATAATTGATACTATATCAGGGTAGTTTTATTGGAAACTTTGGCCAAGTTCATGCATTGGGACATGAATGTGTCTTACATAACTACACCTCTCTATATTATTGTGCTGTAACTGAGGTGTGTGTGTGTTTGTATTTTTCTGTTGCCTTTACTTGTAATCCAACTTGATTCCGCAAGAAAAACACGGAATATATTATTATTATTATTATTATTATTATTATTATTATTACTGTAGCAGCTACAGGGCAAAATAGATGGTCAAAATAAGCAGGTTTACAGCTTCTAGGCAGGACATTTAGATGATGCACACCTTGAGGCTAGCTGGAAAATAACCAGCCACCTTACGGGGAGAAAAGCCAGAATAAATAGAAGCTAGATTTTTCTGCTTCTTCCTGGAAAATGTGCACCTTCACATGTACGTATAAATGTATTAATGCCAGGGTGACTCTAAAAGGGTGCTCTTTCTAAGCTCTTTCCCTATTTGTGCATTTAAATGCCCCATCACAGAAACACATTTAAAAGTGATGGAGTTGCCATACCCAAGCAGTGAGTGTGGTAATGTCCAAAAGAGAAACTGTGACAACTCTCATGGAGATGAGTACAACATAGACAAAACAGATAGTCAAAGAGGGAACATGGGGTGAAGGGGGCATCCGTATTGTCCATCCCGCACACTAAGGTCCTTGGGGAAGAATTTACTTCAGTCTAAAAGATCTAGACTAACTTCATTCACTCAGAGGGTCTTTTCTACTGCTGCTCCAAAGCTATGGAATGACCTGCCAGAAGAGATCTGCCACATTTCTACTCTCACAGCCTTTAAGAAAGCTCTTAAGATGGATCTCTTCCAGCAGACCTTCCCAGCCTAGCTCCTCTCCCTGTATACTGTGATTTTCGTCACTCTGTCCACCAATTCCCTTAATTTTAACACTATTGTATTTTATTGTTTTTAAATGCTGATTATTTAATTGTAATTTTAGTATTGGGATGGGGGGGGTTTGGGAAGGCCCTAATTTTTAACTTTATTGTATTTTCTATGTATTTTTATTATTGTAACCCACCCAGATTCCTTGTGATTGGGTGGGCTATAAGTAAATTATTTTATTTATTTATTTATTTATTTGTTATACCTTGCCAGCATCTGCATCGGCACACCTCTGTCCTGGTGAAGCCACCTTGAGTCCCTGTACTGGGAGGAAGGTGAGGTATAAACAACAACAACCATAATAATAATAATTACCGGAGGATTCTGGGAGCTGTAATCCAAAAAGTAACTTTGGTATGCATAAATGTAGTAAGATGACTTCTTCCATTCTTTTAGCCAACACACTCTATAGGATTAACTACTGGGATGACTTTAGGAAGTAAATGATATATATAATGTATGGAATGTGATATGGAATGTGATATGAATTATAGAAGATAATCCTATTTTTATTAGTTTATGTAGAACCATTTGTTTTATTATATATATATATATATATATATATATATAGAGAGAGAGAGAGAGTGTTTAAAATTTTTAAAAAAAGACAGGAGTGGGAAAACTGTGCCCCTCCAAATGTTGCTGAATTGTTGTAAAGCCCAACTAGCTTGGCCATTGATCAGAGGTGTAGAGCTCTAGTCCAAGAACTTCTGGAGGGCTATTGATTGCTCATTTTTGTTGTGAGATTTTGTATTATTAATGCAGAAGTACAGTATTTTACATTCAGGATAACCTTTAGGAATTTATTCTTTCTGAGATTTAGGAATATGTCTCAGTAATTCCTGTCAGTCATTGCAGCTTCTTCTTCATTAGTTTAATGTTGAACTTTCCCTCTGCTTTGAATTCTTAATCTATCTTTAGTCTTCAATTGTGGCTCAGATTAGAGTCTATAACTACTAATATCAGACTCCTTGCCCTAAGTTGTTGCTAGTATTCTGCTCTTTTCCCAAAACTGGGACCCGTACATATGCGGATTTTAACCTGTCAGTAGAAGGACAACAAGGAGGAGGTCAGAGTTTAGGAGTAGCCACTGAAAAGATGCTGTATTGCATCCCCACCAACTGTGCTTGTGATAGTGGTGGGACTTAAAGAAGGGCCTCTCTTGATGATTTCAGAGCCCGGGCTGACCTATACAGAGAGCTACGGCCTCTCAAATAGCTTGGACCTGAGCCATATAGGGCTTTATTTATAGGTCATAACAAGCACTTTGAATTGTGCCCAGAAACAAACTGGTAGCCAGTGGAGCTGTTTCAACAGAGGCATTGTTGTGTTCTCTGTAACCCTCGGTGAATGCTTGTATAAGGATGTGATAAGAAACAACAAAAATGGAAGAAGCAACATTAAATGGTGCAGTATCATGCAGCACAAATTGCAAGTGTGGATGAGCTCTTGTCGTTTCTGTCAAAGGCAATACGTTTCCAAAGCTTACGGTGGAGATTTTCTTCAAATAACAATGTTAAAACTAGGAATTGACACCCTCCCATCTTTTTACCATTGTTACGCAAAATGCGAGAGTACCCACAATTAATATTCAATAGGGAAATTATAGTAGTTTAATGAAAAAGATCTGAAAGGGCTTGGGCAACTCAAAGCTGGGATCGAGCCTGTGTACATTGGCTCTGAGAACCAGAATTCCAGACTGTAAGTTCCAAAATAGTTTTATTTTATGAGTCAACGATAATCACAATTGATGCAAAGACACTCACTCATGCACATATCCAAGGATTAACAAAATGAAAGGTGGTATTCGGTAGTGAGTTAAAGGGTTGCAGAGGAAGATATTGTATTGATTCCCAGTGCCAAGCTGAAATTGAAGGATACTAGCAAGAGAAGTGATTTAGCAATTTGCTTTAGAATTATGGCCTGGCTTGTAATACTGAGGAGGCAAGTGAGATATGGACACAGTATCTGTCTGACCTCAAGCGAGACTGAATGGGGGTGCCTAAACAGACATATTTATAGAGCAAAACCTGTCCTGGTCAGAATTTGGGATTAAGGGGTAACTTCCAGGAGAGAAAAATGAGAAGGGAAGTTGTGACTAGTATTGCTCCCAGAGTGAACCGCACTTGAATTTTTGTTCATTTGCAAGCACAAGGTCTATCACACACCATGATTCTTATCGGTGAAGGGATTATATAATAGATCCTTATCTTGATTGATCTGTCCTTGGCTACATGCTCTTGAGCGCTCCCATGTCAAGTCTTCCGGATCTTCTTCTAAAGCAAGGCTGGTCTCCCACACTGGGGCACCTTATGGCTACGTACCTTAAACTTTTTTAATGCCACCTTAAACTTTTTAATGCCACCTTGATAACAAAAAGAGAGGGGTGCAGGGGTGCAGGGGGTCCAGATCTTGGGGTAATATCATCATTTAGAATTCACAGAACTTACATCCTCTGCCCCTTGCCAACACTTGCAAGTTACTCAGGATACCAATTATTTTTCAGTGTAATGTTTGTTACAACAAAAGTTAATTTTTTCTCTTGGTTTTACATGAGGTTATTGTCAGAATACACATTGACAATACTGCAGCATGTGTGATCTAACTCCTGCATCCTTTGTGCTTTGTAACTCTTCACTTGAAGAGATATATCATTCAACAGAACAACAGACAAATCATGCATTTTTGATGGCTGGTAAAGCCCCAAGAAGTTAGAAACAAAAGCACAGTGTAAGTAAATTGTAGCTAAAAATAACATTGCTACCAGGTCAACAGTAGATTCTGAAATGTACTGTGAAGAAATATAATCAAAAAGCAACAGCCAGCCAAAGTGGAGGTTCCCCACCCCCCAATCCCAACCTATTTTCTTACATGAAAATTCTTTGGGGCCATGCTGTGTAATCTTATTTTGTGTTTCCCCTTTCCTTGAGCTGTGGAAAGTTCAAGGTAACCTTTCAGAGTCAGTACTTTTGTTGAGCATTGTTGAGTCACACTGTCTGCCTCTCTGTCTATTTATGTGCTGGTGTACAACTGAGCAGATATTATAATGACTGAAGACAAGCACACAGCTACTTGTTCACACTGTGTCAGTGCTCTGGAATTGAGGAAGTAACTCCTTAGAAATATATACAGTATTTCCTTGTCTTTAGCACTTTTTTGGCTATAATGAAGGTATAAATAAAACACTTTGGCTGCATTTACATTGCAAAGTTAATGCAATTTGCCCCTGTTTTAATTGCCATGGCTCAGTGCTATGGAATTCTGGGATTTATAATTTTGTGAGACATTTAGCCTTCTCAGTCAGAGTGCGCTTTGACACAATAAACTACAAATCCCAAGATTCCATAGAATAGAGCCATGACAGTTAAAGTGGTCAATATGCCTTGATTCTACAGTTTGGCAACAGTCATTATGATTGTAACTTTGGGCCCATACAGATTGGGAGAAAGGGGCAGACAGAGGCCCCCCTTTCTTCGCCGGTTCATGGCTGTGCCAACCAAATGGTGCAGCAACGATGCGCTGGGAAAAAGGAACCGCGAAACACTGCTCCTTTCTACGCCGCTACTGAGGTGCCATAAGCGCCCTGGAGTGGCACTGTGATGTCTCTCATGCACCATGCTGTTTGGATGCGGCACACGAGCCATGTCATCATCGGGCGTGCTGTGTAAATGGTGGCATGCCAAGATGGCGCAGTAGGGCTCAGGAGCATGTGGATGCTGTGCTCTCCTGAGCCCTACTTTTGGCTCCAGGTGGCACAAAGCACTGGTCTGTACCAGGTCTTTATAAGGAATTAATTTCCCTAATAGTGACAGCATGTGGCATCACTAAATAGGAGAAACATCACAGTTCAAGCACAGGCTAATGCTGTGGCTTCTGCTCCTGCATCCTAAAACCTATATGCAGAGGCAGAATCTCTGTAGCAGTGTATTCTTCAGAGATTTCTAAGTTCAGCATACAAACTATTCAGCTTCAGAGTTGTTAGGATTTAGTGGAAGCACAAGCAAGTGCCCTTGTTGCTGCTAGCTCACCCAAAACTTTATGCATCTTCAGCTAAAGCGCTACAGTCAATGGAAGTAAGAGGTAATCAGGATATAATATAATGTGAACAATAGTTAAATAAGTTAATAGAAGAACTATAATCAACAGAGATTTCATGGATTTCCACTATCTGCCCATTTTGACAACATATATTACAATTTACAGGAATTATATAATGAGTCCAAACTACTAATTAGCTTACAAAAATTAGATTACATACCAGATCATGGAATAGTCCCTAACACATATGCTTTAATATATCAGATTTTATGCCATTGGGCTGTTGTATTCTGACTATGGAGATCTGGCTGTACTGTTGCTGATATTGTTTTGTAATCAAAAGCAGTAAATTTGGTCTTACCCAGACATTATGCATTCACAGTTAAAAATATTATATTGATAATCAGAGTTAAAATAATGCAGTAGTGCAAGATTTATTAAGCTCTGTGTTGTTATTTGAAGGTCTCTTCTCATATGCATTGAAATGTTCTTGCTGACCTCAGTAGGTGCCTAATAAAATTTCATCTGCAGACCTCTTCCTGAATCACTGGGAATATTAGGCCAGATTTAAAAAAAGAAAGAAAGAAAGAAGCTGAAATGGTGCTGGAAGGAAACAATTTGGAGGCAGCCTCAAACCTTTCATTCCTTTTACAAATACTGTTCGTTTCCCAATCTAGCCTGAAACATTTCCCAAGAAGTTAGAGTAGAGGAAGAAAATGAAGATCTATTATTAGTACCTGAGAGGAGCTGGTACAGGAAGGAGGCTAGATAATAATAATATTCTTTCAAAGGTTAAAATTAGGTTATTTGATAGACTAATCACTCCTGCCTTCCCAGATAAGATCTACAGTTTCTGTCAGTTTTACAGCATTTCCCTGTTATCCTCAAAAGAAGATAATGGCCACAGCATGATGTTTGATAAATAACCTGTATTTTCTTCTTCCACACACACAGACATATATTAGCTACATTCTCATTTAGAATTTTTAAAGTATTACAGTATTAGTATATAAAAGATGTGAGAGGAGATGGCTAAAGCCACTCTAAGTCCCAGTTCTGAGAAAAGAACAAGTTACAGATATAAAGTAATAACAATAATAAATCTGATTGATCATTTTATATTATTTTATTGGGATTCTTCCCAATTTGTGTTAATATGGGTTATCAAATGAAAAGCTGGAATGAAATGCCTGTGTAATAAAACATCGTATTCACACAATTCCAGTAATAATGGATAAGGATTTAGGGGAGGGGGAGGGGGAGATTACCAGAATTCCCCAACCTTTCTGGGTGCTGGATTCCAAAAAAAGGAACTATCTCAAATGTTGCATAAAATGATTGGATGTGGTTTTAAAATATTCTGGAATGGTTAAGACAAAGCTTGGAAAAGGCTGCTAGAGGAAAATCTCTAAAATATTCTCTCCTTACCTGCTGAGAGGTTTTGTTTTGGGGTTGGGGAGTAGAAGCATATTTGAGAAACCAAACCAAAGCATGCTCTTGATACTCTTCCTCATTCAGACCTCTGCTTGTGGTGACTTAATAAAGGGAACATTTCACTGAATCAATACAATACAAAATGCCCTAGTTTGGATGTAATGAGAAAGAAAAAAACATGTTCACAGGCATGCTTCAGGCATGTGTGCATGAGTGAGAGAGGTTCAATCCAGATGATTTACCATACAATAAAGCAGGGGTAGGCAACCTGCGGCCCGCGGGCCGGATGCGGCCCAGCGAGGCTTTGGGACCAGCCCCAGCCCGGTCCTGCCGCTGATTGCCGCCGGGGCCTTTGGCGTCTCGTGCAAGGGGCATGGTGGGGCAATTGTCTATAGAAGCCTCAGAAACATGCATTTATCTTAACATTTTTTAAAAAATCAGCAAATTTTTTCGCATGACCTCCATTTTTTATTTTAAAAAGTGTCCTCCATTTGAAAATTTTGTCCTCCATTTGCCCTGGTTCATTTATTTAATTAATTTTAAAAAATTATTTAATTATTTATTTTTTGGCTTCGGCACCCCAGTTGTCTGAGGGACAGCAACCCGGCCCCCGGCTCAAAAGGGTTGCCTACCCCTGCAATAAAGTTTTGGCAATCCAGTGCGTATAAAATACAAAATTAAATTCTCTGCCTTGCTCAATCACCATGTCCTCATAAAAGTGAAGGATACAATGAACATGGAACGGATGAAGAAATTCTCTCCTAACACATTAGAGGGACAGTAGGAGAGGTACACACATAGACACACACATGCATATCTATATCTATCTATATCTATCTATATCTTTAATATCAATAATATATCAATAATAAAATTTTAAAAAACATATTTAATTTCTTGCGAACTGGAAGGCTTCTCATAATCATGCCACTGATTTTCATTATGTTTGTTTTCTACCCAATTAGGTTACCTGTGCATATTTAGATTGCAAATGGATGCCTGCAGAGTACCTGGAACAGTTAACCTGTTTGTTTAAGCTCTTTCCATTAGCTTTGTTGAAGACCTTTGCTTTTCTTAATATATCAGGAAAATCCATAAGGTAAAACAAAAACTGAGCATGAAATTAGCTGCACTGAAGAAATGAACAGCAGAAGTCAAAATCTCAAGAAGCCACATCCTTACATTAACACCCAGTTTTCATTCACTTGTCATTCATACTGTGATGATAACTCTCTGGGAAATGCAAAAACAATGCAACATATGAATTGCATAGCCCTTTCAAAAACATTGCTGTTTCATAGTCTCTATGTAGTTATTTCTATAAACTGTTGCTGACAAACACACCAATGCTATCCTTTCCATTACCCCTTCACTCAAATGTTTTGTTGTTGTCTCAGGATAACCGGAGGTTCCCCTTTTCCAAAACATGTCCTACATTTCAGTATTCTGTCCAAGAAGAATTTCAAAATATCCTCCATTTCAGCATGACTAAGAATTATTATTATTATTATTATTCTGTTTATTTATATCCCACCTTCTCCCTGGTACAAGGACTCAAGGCAGCATATAAAAGTAAATTCAGGAAGCATGAGTGTTTTTAGCTTTTATTTTGTAATGTCCTCCATTTTTCTTGAATGTCCTCCATTTCATGATACCATGTCCTCCTTTTTGGTGAATACTGTGTTGTATTGTGGTGTCATCCTGTGTTGTGTGCCATCGAGTTTCTCGTTTATGGCAACCCCAAGGCTAATCTATCATGGGGTTTTCTTGCCAAGATTTGTTCAGAAGAGGTTTGCCATTGCCTTCCCTTGAGGCTGAGAGCATGTGACTTGCCCAAGGTCACCCAGTGGTTTCATGTCTTTGCTGGGAATCGAACCCTGGTCTCCAGAGTCATAGTCCAACACTCAAACTGGCTATCCACTCATGTGTTCTTTCATTGTATATTGTCTATACCACCTTCAACATCTCAATTGCCAGAGTGTGGAGAAGAAGAAAATTCACACAGCACCTTAATTATAACTAATGATACTCAGAGCAGCTTGGCAACAATTAAATGCCAGCCTTGATTTACTTGTACCAATAAAGATTTCAGGAAGAAAACTCACTTCCACTTTCTGTAACTGAAAGGAGCTACATACCTCTCATTAAAGAAATAAGTTACTGTCAAAGCACTTAGCAATGCACTTTGGGGAAGTTTTGAAACGATCACATTGAAATATGTGTTTTTGTGCATGTTTGCATATTTAAATATTATGAGATATCTGTCTACTAGCAATTTCATATAAAAGGGTAAACAGTTGTATATTATGAAGAATCTTTTTCTCCCTAACTCACCGCCCTGCCCCACCTCCACTTTGTTGTTGTTGTGTGTCTCCAAGTCATTTTTGACTGATGGCGACCCTAAAGCAAATCTAACAATTTTTTTTGGCATTTTTTTTTTTCAGAAAAAGGAATGTGACTTGCCCAAGGACCCCAAGTGGGTTTTTATGCTCAAGCAGGAATTTGAGCTCTAGTTTCCAGAGTCATAGTCCAAGACTCAAACCATCATACCATAGTATATCTCCCCCCCACCGCTACACCATTTATATTTTAGGTCATGGTGTTAGGGGCCAGCATGGTATAATTGGTTTCAGCATTGCACTACACCTCTGAAGACCAGGGTTCAAATCCCCACTTTGTCATGGAATCCACTGGGTGATTTTGGACCAGTTACACTCTCAGCCTCAGATTGAGGCAAAGGCAACTGCCGACCCCTGAAAAAATCTTGCCAAGAAAACCTTGTGACAGACACACAAGAATAACGTAGGTGGGTGAGTGATGAGATGAATACACCCTGACTCTAGAGTAGACCACTGAAGTCAATGTAACCAGAGTTAATAGTGCAGATTGATCTGTTCTGACTAAATTTGGATCCAAGCTAGTGGCTAATTTCTAGAGCAATGGTAGATCACTGAATTTAAACAGAGCTAGCATGACATAGTGGCTTGGGTGCTGGATTATGGCTCTGAAGGCCAGGGTTTGATTCCCCACTCAGCCATAAAATTGGGTAACCTTGGGCAGGTCACATGCTCTCAACCTCAGGGGAAGGCAATGGCAAACCACCTCTGAACAACTCTTACCAAGACATCCCCATGTCATGATAAGTTTGCCAGGGTTGCCATAAGTCAGAAACAAAAGTTGGAAACACAACAACAATAACTGAATTTTTAATGGTGGATTTGGTACAAATTCTATATCCATAAAGTTGCTATATCCCAGCCTAGATGTGGTCCTGATATCCTTGATCTGGGGGGGGGGGATTGTGAAAATGAGCAGTGAGATTGCCAGAAGGAGTGTTGCTTACCTAGACTGTCTTATAGAGCATGGAAGAACATTATCCAAAAGCTATGCTGCTACTGAACAGTACTCGGTACTGAAGCCAGTAGGTATTAAAGTAAATTTTAAAAATTCCAAGGCTTGAAATGATTTTCAAAACTATTTCCTTGCTTCCCAAAATGAAAAAAATAATTAAAACGGCTACTTCTAGTTACTTGGGGGTGGGGGATGGGTGAGGGAAAGAGAATGTGATAAACCTGTAGCAAAAATTTCATGTAAGTGGTGGGCCACATATCCCCTGTAACTAAAAACATTTTTTAGAAAGTTACATCAGAAAATAAGTGATTCCATCTTTCATTCTGTGTGACAATCATGATGTAACAATTCTGTTTACTGCAGAAATAAATTATTACAAGTAACTCATAGGCTGAGAACCAGAGTGGTGTTGGACCCCAGGAGACTAGTGCTTGATCCTGCTGGGCCATACACACCCACTGAGTTACTTTGGGCAAGTCGCACTCTCTCAGCTTCAGAGGGAGGCGAAGGCAACCCCTCTCTGAACAAATCTTGATTAAAAAAAAAACCCAGCAACAACCCTATGATAGATTCACCACAGGGTCACCATAAACCAGAGACTTGAAGGTACAAAACCATAACTCATGGGCAGGAATCCTGTTAATGATGATGTTGTTATCATTTGGGGTTACCATCTCCTTTTGGATATTGGGTGAGATGCTATTCACAAGCTTGTTGCAAAATGTTCACTCTCACCTTCATGGGGCTGCCATAGGGGATGGCTACCCGAATCAAGGAGGGGCTGAGGCATTGCTCATCCCAAGATAATAGAAAGGACTATTTTTTGTAATCTCTTCCCCCCCCCCGTAGATACTCTCTCTCGCTCATCTCTCCTCTCTCTCTCTCTCTCTGTGTGTGTGTGTGTGAGAGAGAGGAGAGAGAGAGAGAGAGAAGAGAAGTTAAGGGGTCATTTCTAAACACACCCCACAAGATGTTACAAGTGCTTGGATTGTATTTGCTCCTATTTTTTCCTTCCTTGCCTGCTGTACAGCACTTCTTCATTTTGTTATCTCCTCTAAATATCAGCTGATGATGAGTAAAAGTACAGAAGGAGGCTATGTATTGCCAGAGAGCTAGTCCCAACTAATTTGGACAATAACAACCTTGTGAACCTGAAGTGCGAACTATAGGGCTGAGCGTGAATGCCATTGTGGGTAATTTGGCTGGAATTTGGAGACTAAAAATAGCCCAGCTTCAACCCATTTACTGGCGACTGGGATAATGCTGCACAGAGGCAGTTGGAACAGAAACATGGAATCTACTGCAAGGTTGCTTGCACACATTCTCACTGAAGGGGACAAAATGTGACCATGGGTATGAAACTAGTCAGGTGCACTGTAACATTTTTTCAGATCAAGACGAATATGTAATGCCATACTGGTGACAGCACAGCATTTGCTGATAATGTCAAAGTAGGTCAGAAGGAAGAACAAAATGGCAGGGAAAGATTACAAGAAAGAATACAGCTCATTCACACAACTGTTTTCCTTGTCAAGCCTTTGCCTGTACTCAAAATGGCCTTTATCGTCAGCTTACCTTGAAAATGAAAGCTATTATCTCTAAAACCATTGGGATGTGGCTTTTAATGTCTTCTTATATAGCTCAACACTCAGACACTGAATGTATGGCAGTGGCTGTTTATGTAGAGATCTTTTCCATCACTTGATCCTTCCAACTCAAGCACAGGCAGGTTTATTGGGTTTGGGAGGCATTTTTCAACCCTTGCAGTTGCTCATGGCTGCAACATTTTCTGCTTTGTATATGATTTCTTGCAAAACAAGGTGCAGTGGTGTATGTATGTGCATACCTTATTTTAGAGAAAATCATGCTCCCTGCCAGTCTCTGAAGATACAAGTCTGGCGTTTGTCTGTTTTTTTAATGGGATAAGGGTCTCTAGGAGTTGCCAAAACAGCTCCAGATTCTGGTAGTTGCATATCCAGGTGTATGTCCAGCTTAGATCAGAGTGTCTCTGAGGTCACTGTAGAGGGTAGAATTTGCTGCCTTCCTTGCACAATGTCTCCCAGCCGCACAAGATTCTGCTTCCTTCTGTGCGCCCCCCTGCTTATACAGCCATTTAGTGGCCAATGGACAATGATGTGTGTGTTGAAGAAGCATCTGGCTATTTCCTTATCAGCCAGATGAAGAACAATGAAGGCATTCTGCAGGACTCTGGAGGTCTTTTGGATGTCCCAAAGGTGCATCAGCACGACAGAAATAACACGTGACACTACTTTAATTACCATGGCTCCATCCTACAGAATTCTGGGATTTGTTGTTTTCTGAGGCATCTAAGCATCCTGAAAAACTACATATCTCAGAATTCTATAGCTTGGAGCTACAGTATCTAAAGTGGTGTCAAACTGCATTATTTCTACTGTGCAGATGCACCACAGTATTTGTGTATCTGGCTACAGAGACACAGCCAGATGTTATGCCACATACACCCTACCTTCCAGTTAGCGGCCATGTCAGGATTCCCACAGTCCTGAAGCAGAGGAAGATGTAGTGTAGTTCTGCTTGGGTGGACCTTTACGCATCTCAGGCATTGTCTGTGTTTCTTCTGATTCCCAGCCTCCTCTAACGAAGATGACAAGAAATAAAACGGGGAGCTTTGGCAAACAAACCAGGTGCTCTGCCAAACGTAATGCTACCCCTCTAAGATAATAACTTGTTTCATTTATTTTATGGTGGCATTACACACACATACATATCCTGCTCAAGTTGGTTATGAATTACATCTATGTCTAATAATGTAATGTGTGACTTCATCATCTGATGTTGAAAATAAAAAGACAGTACAGACCATGGTTGGTTGATTTCAAAGGCCATTGCCTTCTCTTGAGGCTCAGAGCATTTGATTTCAAAAGAAGCTGAAATTATGAGGTTACATATTCTACCAGCTTTTCAGGTTAGCATGGTAATAAAAGATAGAAGAACCAGTACAGAAGTATCACATAACCCATGAAAATTACTCTAGGGATCTAGAAAGGAAATGATTCATGGGTTTTAAAGATTTCTTGAAGCCATTCCTGAAATTCATTGTTACACTTCACCTCAGCCTTAGTCAACATTCCTCTCGTTTTGGTGTTCCAGTTTGTTTTATGCCCCAATAGCCCTTGTATAAAACAATTTGACTGCAACTGTCAGTGTGAGATTGCCAGTATTTGAGTAATAATTCACAGTGGCTATCCCATGCAAGGGATTATTGGTGCTTCTTCAGAATCAGGAAATAGATGTAGCACAAATTCCGTACAAACCTGGACACATTCACAGGAAGGAAATGATTCATTTGTAAGGAAACAGAGGAGAAAAGTAATCAGAGCAAGTGATCGTTTTTTTTAGATGCAAGCAAATTAGAAATAACTGGTGAACTAAAGTATATGGAGGAGTCAGTGCAACATGACCACAAAATGAAACAGGAATCAGACCTTTGGTCCAGCTGTCTGTGTGTGTGTGTGTGTGTGTGTGTGTGTGTGTGTGTGTGTGTGCCTTCAAGTCGTTTCTGATCTAAGACTGTTTTCTTGGCAAGATTTGTTCAGAGGAGGTTTGCCATTGCCCTCTCTAGAGGCTCAGAGCATTTGACTTCCACAAAATTATTTAGTGGGTTTTGTGGCTGAGTTGGGAATCAAACCCTGGTCTCCAGAGTCCAACACTCAAACCACTAGTCCACATTGACTCTCAAGATGACATATGTTTGTTGCTGTTATGTGCCTTCAAGTCATTTCCAACTTATAGTGACCCTAAGCTGACCCTATCATGGAGTTTTCTTGGCAAGATTTGTTCAGAGGAGGTTTTCACATTCACAGGAAAAAAACTGATCAAAGAAACAGTCCTTTGGTCCATCTGTCTTTGTGTGTGTGTGTGTGTGGTGTGCCTTCAAGTCATTTCTGATTTATGGTGACCCTAAGGTTGTTTTCTTGGCAAGTTCTGTTCAGAGGAGGTTTGCCTTTGGCATCCTCTAAGGCTGAGAGTGTCTGACTTACCCAAGGTGTGTTTTATGGCTGATCAGGGAATTGAACCCTGTTCTCCAGAGTTGTATTGCAACTATCAAACCACTATGCCACACTGATTCTCATCTTAGATGTGTAATAATATTTCTTTTCTTCTTTTCTCTATCCTATAAGAGAGATTGCAAACAGTGGTGTCACTAGGGTTGGCATCACCCAGTGTGGTAAGTCATGATGTTACCCCTCCTTAGTAATTTGGTAATTAGTAATTTTTTTGTACTAATGTTACTCATAAATTGTGATTTCAGTATACCACAGAATGTAATGGGAATAGTTGTGACAGAAATAGCTAGCAAAATTAAAATTATACCTTTAAATTACAATATCATACATGCAGTCAACATTCAGTCTAAATGTAGCTATGCATACATAGTTTCTTGTGGTTATGATGAAAATTTGATTAGCTGTGATGTTTTTAAAGACAATATAAAACAAATAATTGTTTTTTAATTGTATATGGAACTATATATAGTATATATATAAATTTTACATTTGATTTTTTAAAAAAAAATCCTGGGGCATCTCCTTTCTCCTCCGACTGAGTCTTGCCCCACTCACCACAGCACCTCTTCAGGGATGCAGGCAAATAGCACAACCCACTTCTGCCCCAAAATATGTACCTTTGGGGAATAGTGGTGTCACCTTTCCTTTGGGTGTCAACTGAAACACCCAAGACCCCCCATCCACCCATTAGGGACACCCCTGTTTGCAAATACACAAAGGAAAGGCCAATCAGGCATCCTTTTATTAAAATATTAGACTGGTAGCTGTGTAAGTAACCAGGCAGGAATTGTAAAGAAGCTCATAGGGAATGGATCAAGCCCTACAAAACCCAACATAGGAATTAAGCCGGCTTCTAAAAACCCCTCCTCTGCCATGGTCTTTTGTATATTTCTATATATATTTGTATAGTGTTTTTAGATTATTTAACTGTTTTAAATTTTTATTGCAATGTTTTTAAAAATGTGTTCATCTGTTAGCCACCTTGACTCCCTTCTGGAAGAAAGGCGGCATACAAAGTAAATAAAATAAAATAAAATAAAATAAATATGGTGTGGCCAGGACCTGTATTGCCATTTACCTTTCCTCTAATGAACAGGATAACTGATTTAACCATACTCAGCAATGCTTAGAAGTGATGTCACCAGGATGCATGTAAGGTGCAAAATGAAATGTTCTATTATGCTTGTACAACATAAATAACCATTCAATTTTAGTTCCTTGTCTATGTTTCCAATGCAGTGCACCTTTGTCTCCTGTAGGACAGTAGGAGGTGGTAGCTTTCACACCAGTGGAATGGTGAATCTGCTCCAGGTTTTAGGCTGGAATATAAAGGAGCTATCCAATGTGTGGAATCCTGTCCCCCAAACAGGTTCAGCTCCTAGGATACCAACTTTAAGGTTGAAAATAAAAGTCAGAATGGATTTACTGCCCCAATGACATGGGCTCCACTATTGAACAGATCTCAGGAATATGTTGCATCACCTAGAGGGCCTCTCCAGATAAATAGTGGCTCTTTAAGATGTGCCATATTGAAGGACATGCTGATACTTAACTGTAAAAATAGTACTTCTGCAGTTTTCCAGAAATGTCATCCTTTGTTAATGTTAATTCTCCCTTTTTGAACAAACCTTCAAATACTATTAATATTAGCTGTACTTCTGCAGCTATATTAAGCTTCAGCTTTCTAAGTCCATCTACAAAACTTAATGTACAAAAACAAATGGCAGGACACCAGCTGCCAGTAATCTATTGATTGTCCTATCAGTATTAATAATTAATCTCTAAAGTAAAGTGGATTTATTATATTTTGACTAAATCAAAGGGAGAGGAAAAACCCATAATTATACAGCAGCTTCTCAAAATAGTTATAATCAGAGAGATACATTTTGTGATTTTTTAAAATTCTTATGAATAGAATGGTAATGTTTCCTCTGGATAAATAATTGGGCATTTGTGAACAGAGGTTCTTAGACCAAAATACAGTTGAATGGCTTGATTTTTCAAGCCTTATATTAAATATAACTTTTGAGTATTTTTCACTTGAATATTTGAGGTGCCAATTTCTTCTGCCATTTCAGCTCATTTGCCATATCTTCTTGTTTTTATTTTCCCAAGAGAGAGGACTTTTCTTTGAGAAAGAGACATTGCTTAAATTAAAATTCCCCTGATGTCTGGAGGACACTAGTCCCTTTGACTTTGCCTGGCTTAGTTTGACCTTCACAAATGTTGGCGGCCCAGAGCAGTGCAAGTGTTAAGTGTGCTGGAAAGTAATTTGGGTGATCCAAGTACTCTCAATCCTCAATGAAACATGCTCATTGCCTAATTTTCGTCAACCCGAGCTATATAACAAGGTTCTTGTGAAAAAATATGTGGTGAGGAGGAGAACCAGATATGCTACCTTCAGATCACTGGAGGAAAATTGAGACAAAACAAAGGAAATAACTTGAACAGATAACAAATAGCTAGACAGCCACAGAGCTTCCAGCTGCAATGACTGAAGAGTCTGCCACACAGCCCAGGAGATGCTGCAGAGGTACTACCAGTTTGAATAAGGGCTTGCCTACACTAAGGAAATACACTGGGCTCACCCCAGTCCCATTGTGATCTATCCACACCCGCAGCAAAAACACTGTTTTATGCTGTCAACCAGGCATAAGAAAACTCATGGTTTACTCTGGTTGTGTTGGCTGTCTGGAATACTGGATTGGCTCTGATTCAGCCCATTCTAGTTGTCCTGACAGCAAATGCATCACCACTCCCCTTACCCTGCGCTAGCAGTACAGGGAAGCAGACGAATCCTCTTTGGGGTTGCTGCCACTGCTGACTCACCAAACAAGCAGCACCTTGCATCATAGTTGGTCCAGGGCCAGTATGGGGCATATGTGCAGGACTGGCCCTGGATTAAGTGGCTGATGTAGATACTCCTCAAGTATCTTATGTCTATAATAAACAAGTATCTACAGTTTAAAAGCCAGGATGTAATGGACACAATTTCCTGCGAATTTAGACCCTTTTCGTGACGTCTAGTGGGATCTTTCCCATCCCTATGTTAAATGAAAATGTCAGTGACTGAACCAGGGACACAAGGTCTCCTCCCCATCTCAATATTTTTAAAACAAGCAAGGTGCATTTGTATACTGCAGCTAATGCAAAGGATCAAAGAAATTGTCACAGTTTAAGTAGACTAGAAAATCAAAGGTCTGGGTTACATAACACATAGCACATTTCATGCACCATATTGTATTGATCTTGCATGGCTTTTTATGCATGTCTGATCATGACTATATAGTTTGGGCCCAAACAGACAGGCAAAAATAAAGCTGCATCAGGTCACTTTGAAGGCATGCTGTTTAAATTATGCATGCGTCCTAAGAGGCCGGAAGCTGCGCCAAAGCCACGCTGCAGTGCTAAGATTTGCTACTTTTGAATTGAGCATAGTCACATTGTGTGAGCTGAGGAGTTGATATTATATATATATATATATATATATATATATAGAGAGAGAGAGAGAGAGAGAGAGAGAGAGAGAATATGCTGGCAGGCCACTGAGGAAGATTGTAGTCAAAATGCGTCTGGCCTTCAGTTTTTATTATTACTATATCATTTTATTTTCTGTATTTGCGTAATTTTCTGTGGGGTATTTGTACCCTTTTAGAAATGATACTGGCTTTTCTGCTCCAGGGTCCAGTTATTCTCCTATTTTTTCATACAATTGCCTTTTTGTAATTGGAAGTGGGATACAATTTATCCTGGCTATTTACTTTTTTTGTTAGAACCCTTCAATTTGTTTTGTTTTAGCTACATATCTTGGGGTTCTGGTTATAGGGACTTCGGTTGGTTTGTTGTACATAGGGTGTGTCATTTAAACAGCATACCTCCAAAGTGACCCAATGCAGCTTTATTTTCGCCTGTCTGTTTGGGCCCAAACTATACAGTCATGATGGATCTTGTATGCAGGCCAGGTGATGCACCAGAGCATCCTTTCAGTTTTTGTTTTTTTATCCAATACTGTTCCAGAGGTTTAATATTTTCCTCGCCTAGTAAGAAGGTCAAAACTGGCTCCAGTGGGAGCCTTTTCACAATAGGTAATTGCCACAGCGGAATAGCAGTTTGAGGGGTGGAATCCAAGCTGGAAAAAGTTTAAATACCCTCCACATTGTGTGCTGTCTAGATCGCCCGCATGCTAACATCTGAAAAAACAGAAACAGAAAAGCAACTGCATATTACAATTTCAACTTGTAATTTGACCTTTACACAGTACATGGGAGGAAGAGTTTATTTTCATTGTACAAACAATATCTACAAAATTTATTTAACCCTGTGTACAAAGTGATATCTAACTTCATAGGGTTTCTTAGAGGCAGACATATTTACCAGCAGTGATTAGAAACGGACATGTAGCTAGAAGTCTCTGTAGCTAGAACATTCAACCACCGAGTATTTCCTCAAATGGAATTCTGACTAGTGCTCTGCCTGATTTCCCTCAAGGAAATAAATAAAGAAAACACCGATACAGTCATTGCACAGTTTCATGGAAGCATGGCCTCTATTTTTCATGCAAGCACTAATTTTGGCAGTCTGCAAACTGGAGGAGCTTAGGAAAGAATGCAGAAATATATTCTTACAAAGACAGTGGTAAGGGGAGAAATGAACATGTAGTTACTAGTGTGTTAACTAATACAGGAAGTAGAATGCTCAAAAGAAATATGGTTAAATTAGTGCTTTGATTCATCTGCTGTGTCATCTGTTTCTACAGTATGAGACTTTTTATTTTTTCCAATGCACTGAATTCCCTATTTTCCAGTCGTCATCATCATCATCATCATCATCATCATCATCATCATCATCATCATGTGAAATAGTCTGTTATATGAATCTTTAAACAAATTCAACAACCCTATTTATTTATTTATTTATTTATTTGCATCCCAGGACTGGGACTCAATTAATACATGCAAAAATTATGTCCTTTTTACTAATTGGAATAGGATCCATGTTCTGCTTAAGGCAGATTAATTTCTATAATTTCTGGCAAAATAACAAATATGTAGCCTGCACTCCACCCCGAGCTTGTACATGGGTACATCTATAGAGACAGTGTGTCTTAAATATGGATCACAGCTATCAAATTATTAATATTGCAGCTTCGGCCCTCCTTGCTAAAGACCATGGCTTAACTGCATTTCAGGGCCATCAGTTCAGAATCCTCAAAAGTGACCTTCAGCTGGTGTTGAAATATGTGAAATATGTTTTCACTGTTCCCATTTGATGGTTCATGGCCAAAATCAGGATATACTGGTTCAGTGTTAACATTTGTAGAGATGTATGTAGTGTGGGCTTAGTGGCTTTATGAGCAGTCAAACAGAAGTTCCTAGAGACAACAATAAAATAATTATGAACTGTGGAACATTCAGCGTGGCCATGTTTTCCTGTTAATGCTTCTCTGCTTGGTTCAAGATCTGAGCAGCTGAAAAAGTGAGAGGACATCTTCATCTGGGAGGACTGTGCTATTTATCTGGGTCCAGGATCTAACTGAGTCATTGCATTGACAGAAGAATCCCATCATCCAATCTCACTCCTCATATAGCTCTTGCACACTAGCAAAGCAGCAGTCTTGTTCCTTCCCTCTTCCCCAGCCTTTTACACCACTTGAAACTCTGTTCTGGAGGGTTTCCCAGTTCTCTGGATCAGATACTAAAGATGCTACCAAGTGTGAAGAGTACTATAAGATCTTCCAAGATACAATGATGGGTTACTACCAACAGTACAAAGACCAAACTAGTGGAACTTGGCCTATGATTTCATAGGGTGGGTTTTTTTTTCTGTTTCAATCTAAGGGTAAAAAACCCACATTTTTAAAAAATAACTTTTTAAAGGGGTGAGAGTTTTGGAAGGATTTTTTTTGTTGCACTTATGGTGTCAATGTTCTTTTTAAGGGGGACTTGGAAACTTTTAAGAAAAAGTTTTGACATATTCATTTCACTGCACATTTTAAGTAGGGAGTGTGTAGGTTTGCCTTCCCACAAATATCCCCCTGGGCAGATGGTGTGGGGGACAAAACGTGGTCTGGCGTTATGATGACGCATGAAGGCAAATTTTGCTGACCACCTGCAGTATGTCGTGTTTTTCAGAGTGTCATGCAATGTGTGAAGCGAAATAACATCTATAATATGGATGTGAGAAACTCAAGTTAAAAAAACAAACTGTACCACCTCTGAAGTTATAGTTAGGGTCAAGTATTTCTTTGTCACCCTAATGTACCTCAAAGTTGATGATCAGCCATGCCTTCACACAGAACATTAGGGCAAAAGGCCAGGACCTAATACAACAGAAGAAGCAAGAGGGGTTCCAAAAACATTATTGTGCTACAATGTATATGAAGAAATAGTTTTCCTTTAGTGTGTTTTTCTTGTGCATGTTTTCTTATCTGTGCATATGTGTGTGTTTGTGTGTAAGTGTTGTTTTTGTTGTTGTTACTAAAAAGTAAATGGAAGGAATGTGGATCAATAATAATAATATTATAATTAGTCAGATTAGAAAAGGAATTTAGAAGAATAAAGGGTGAGGAAAATATTACTATCTAAGAAATCAAATAGAGAGCAAGCAGTAAGTCTTTTTATAAAAACAAGGTGGAAGGGGAGGGGAGGGGGAAAGGAGTTGGGTTGTTTGTCTATATTTATGTATTACATTTTGAATAAAATTGTTTTAACAGACTTTTTAGAAATAAATTATATGAAGAACTATGCACCATGGCAGGTATTGGAAAAGCTACTTGGTCATGATGATTGAGAGGTGCAGTGACCCATAAAGGAACTTTTTGAGCTCTGTTATCATCATAGAAAATGTTGGAATCGTGAGGCCATTTCAAAGTAATTGGAGTAGTAGACAAGACTGTTTAAAGAGGGAGATCACAATCTATCCCAAAGAATATTACAACCATAGGACTACTACAATCCTTTGAAGGTATACTTTATGTGATTCAGAAACTCTTTAGTCCAGGATGATTTTTGTTATTATTTAACAATGTTTAAAATCTTTATGTCCTTCCATATTCAGAAGCTAAATAAAAAAAAGCGAGCAAGTGGGGGACCACTGTGTAAATAAAATAATACACAGTAACATCAAAATTGAAGTGAAGAGTGGCTCATGGAGTAATGCACATGTAAGATGGTTTGATCTGAGTCAGCTTTCTGCAACCTGATGCTTAGTCATTGCAAACTGGAAATCCAACATACCTGGAAGCCAACAGGATTGGAAAGAAAGTGAAATAAGACTTGTCCCACTAATATCATTTGGAAGAAGAGTAGTAATATTCAGTGGAATTCTGTATGACCATTATGTACTATGTAGCACCATAGCTCTGGTGGTACATAGCAGATTCTGGCTAGATCTTCCCCTCTAATCACATTTACTGTTAAGCACCCACTAGAATCAAAGGGGGTCCTCTATCTTCTTGATTGAGAAGTGGCTGTTTGATGTTCCCACTTCCTCCCATAAATGATCTCTTGAATTCATGGGAGGAGGGAATAGGAACATCAGGAAGCCACTTCTCAAGCAACATGGGATCAAACCCCTGTCGATCCCAGCAACTGCTTACAGGTAAGTGAAGTATTGGTGGACTTTCAAAGTCCCCACATAATCCCTAAATACAAGATCACATAGAGTTTGTGAATCCTTTGCAGTTATGAATTTGTAACTGTAAATTACATACTTGTAACTCCCCAAGAGGATTCTGGCCAAACATTACTATCACAAGAGCCTACTAAATAAGATGGTCACTTGGTCTGGTCCAGCAAAATTTGATTGTACTTTGTATCTCTAAGCCATCTAACTCTTAATTTTTTGGTGGAAGGATGGGGTGCAACTATAGTAACTCAAATTATAAACTGTTTTGGAAAGAATTGCCCTACATTATTGATCAAGAGCCAGCATGGCATAGTGGTTTGAATGTAGGACTATGACACTGGAGACCAGGGTTCAGTTCCCTGCTCAGCCATGAAACTCATTGGGTGTCCTTGGGCAAGTCACATGCTCTCAACCTCAAAGGAAAACAATGGCAAACCTCCTCTAACAAATCTTGCCAAGAAAACCCCATGATTGCTTTGCCTTATGGTCACCATTAATCAGAAAAAACTTGAAGGTACACAGCAGCAGCAGCAACAACAACAACAACAACAACAACAAGGCTGAACAAGTCCTCAAGCTTCAGTACATTTCAAGTTGTGTTTTGTGAACTTGATTATTTGAATAGGTCCAAGCACATTATTTTCTTTTAATTAGAGAGATTGATCCGACAACGGGGTATTTGCTTTGAGCCTTAAATGTACATTCTCTCACATCACCTTTGTGCTTTCCTTTAGGTATGTTGGAATTTAGAAGAAAAAATCTCAGCTATGTCCTACAAAAGGGTGCTATATTAATTAGGATTTTGTGTTTATTCAAAAAATATTTGTCGATTTTTAACATTCAATAATTACTTGCTTATTTAAAGGAGGTAGAAGAGCCCTGGCAAGATCAGTGGATTTCAGCAAGTGGTCCAGAGATTAATGCCAGGCTTTATAACATTTCCTTCCCATCCATGAAAAGTAGAAATACATATGTGGTGTTGGATTCACAGGGAATAAGAGCATTTCGAATGAGTAAGAGCATTTGGAATTACCTTGCTTAGTAACTGACCTTTTTGCTTACTTATAATTCTTAGCCTTAAATGTTCATTTGGTTGTGACTGTTTAATTCATGCCTTTAACTAGAGCAGAGGTCAGGAACTTCTGGCCCTCCAGATTTTTGGATCAACACCCACAATCCCTTTCCATTGGCCACACTGGCTGGGGCTGTTGGAAGTTGTAGCACAAAGGTTCCTTCATCCTGCCACAGAGAATAACTAGAAAGTTTTTGACCTGATCCAGCAGAGATCTTTTCATTTTGTTAGAAAGATTTATTTTTAAATGAGAAGGTCTGGTGAAGGTCTGACTCTTCAATTATTTCCTCTCTGGAATAAAAAAAAAAAAAATGGTTCGAGGCTTCTTCTTAATGTTACTGATGAGATAACCTTTAACATTTGCTTTGAACTCTCTTTCCATGGATGAGCTGAAGCTGCTAGAAAGTTGATGAAAAGTGCCAGTCTTGTAGAAAACTGAACCAGCTACGTCTTCTGTACCTCTCAGAAATCTCCTGTTTCTTCCTTGCCACAGCTGAAGTCATGGCTGCTATGCATTACAAAGGGCCACAGGATATCATCAAAAGTGGTGAGTGATCCTCACTGCTTCATATGGATAATGGAAAGTGTGTGCAGAAGCACACAAGCCATTGCCTTATAGCATGAACTGAGTTACAGTAGATAGATTCTGAGTTAGATAGATTGTTATTTGTAAGTTACAGAGAAGCCAATTTATAAGAAAGTAGTAATGCACTTCCATGATCAAGCACAATTCCTTCACTATGATTCGTGAATGCTATGGTGATGTATTATATGTGCATCTGAAGTGATAATATGTCTAAGGCAGTTTAATCAATACCAGAGACGTTGATTTGTTCCAGTTCTCTACAGTAAAAGGAAAAACATTTCTTATGTTGGTATGTTATCTACAAAGCTTGAATGCACAGGTTATAATTTATGTATCACTACCAGCATTCAACTTGAGCGGCTTAAGCGTTCAGCTATGACTTTGGAGATCAGGGTTTGATCTCTCACTCAGCCATGGAAACCCACTGGGTGACTTTGGGTGAGTCACACACTCTCATCTCTCAGGGTCTCCATAAGCTGGAAATGACTTGAAAGAACACTACAATATCAACAGTACGTTATATTGGGTGAGGGTAAAGGATACTACCCTGACCCACAGAAGTTCAAATTCTGGCCCGCCATAGGCTCTGGTTTCTCCAAATCCCTACCTTCCTCCACCACTTGATGTGACTGGAGATAATGATGGGATTCCTCTTTGTGCACCACTCTGCCTCCTCAGTTGAGATGGAAAGCAGTGAATGAGGCCACAAACTTTCAGTCAGCATTTGCAAGCTCTTGCCAGTTGAAATGTTTCACTGCAAATAGGAAGAGCAAAGTTCCTGGATGAAGCATTGTGTGGAAAAACCCTAGTTAGTGGCTCAACTGAGGTTCCAAAAGTATCTGCCCACTGCCCCATCGTAGTCTTATCATATTTGTTACATGTTCATTCAGGTATTTTGCATCTATTTTTAAGGCTAATGTTTACAACAGAAATGTCACGAACAATTTCCTCTTCAGTTTCGATGTGTGAGCTATCAGAACCTATAGACCTTATTTCCCAGTCCTCAGGGTAATAAATCTCAGGGTGAGAGCACTGTCTTGAAAAGTGTGTGAGTGTGTGCCTATTCCCCATTTGTTAGACTTGCTCTTTTTGGTTTGAATTGAATACTTTTGTGTAGATGATTAATGATATCACCAGAGCTTGATCCTTATGATATCACAAGGGGTTACCCCTATGTTTCCAGTTCTGGTGCTGAATTATCAAGAGTGAGGAGAGCCTTGATTTGGCAACCCTATTCAGTGTGCAGCCACATAGCTCCTCCTAAATATGACTGTAAGCATCTGTGTCCATGTGCTTTCAAGTTGCCTGTCAACTTATGGTGACCCCATGAATTTCATAGGGGTTTTTTAAGCAAGGAATACTTTTGCCAGTTCCTTCTTCTGAAATATAGCCTACATCACCTGATATTCATTGGCAGTCTCCCATCCAAGTACTAACCAGAAGTGTCCCTGTTTAGCTTCCAAGATCAGACAGGATCTTGGCTTTTGGGTATTTAGGCCAATTCTAGGCCTCTCCAGTGCTCTTTTAAGATTACTGTAGTACAGGTTGGAAACATTTATGGATTTCATACAATGAGTCAAAGCAGAGACAGATATATTATTGGGCAGATTGTGGCAGACACCTCTAAAGCTGGCTCTATGTTTCATGTAAGGACAGCAAGGTTGCTCATTTGATTTGCTTTTGTTTATTTATTATGTTTAGGAAGGGATTTTCTGCTTCAGGTTCCAGACTAATCTGACTTTCTTTAGATACTATGCACCTTGACTTGTATCAATGTAATTTGGGGAGGAAGGGAGGGAGCATTTGCTGCTGTGCCTTCAGGCAGAAAAATGTTTGGGGCCAATTGTGACTGAAACAGATGCTCATTACATGATCCCATCAGAAAAAGTAAATTAAGCATTCATCAGAATAGTACCTAAGGCAAGGTCAAGGAAGGTGAGTTAGTGGCACCGAATGCCAGCACGTTCAGAACCCATCTTCATGTTTTGTTATGCTTTTGAGCAAGAAAGTGTCCTCACAACAGGCCAGGACCCAAACAGCTGCTCTAATTTGCCAGTCCCATTCAAAGTTGGTAATTGTGAGCATTTGTCTTGATACTCAGATTTGGGAAACATGCTCCAACCATGGAAAGTGGTTTAGGAAGAGGAAATTTACTGTACTAGTAATAGGATAGTCTCTATGGTGGGTTACAGACCGCCTGTTTGGGGCGGGCTGCACCCGCCCCTTTCCCCGGGGTATCGAGGCCTCAGCGTCTAGAGCGGCAGCCGCTGAGGCCCCGATCCGCCGCTTTCCAGGCTGAGGGGAAGCAGCAAAAGGCCCCTTCCCCGCAGCCTGGAAAGGGGTGTCCTTGGGGCTTCGAGCCCTAAGGACACCCCGCGGCGGCAGGGAGGAGGAGAAAGGGGCCGCTTGGCCCTTTTCTCCTTTGGTCCACTGGGTGCAGCTGTGTGAAGGCTGCGTCCAGCGGACCAAACCAGGAAGGAGCTCCGAAATGGAGCTCCTTCCTGCTCCGCGCTAAGGGCGCACTAAGCGCCATGGCGCGGAGCAAGGCGGTCATGTCTGCGCCGCCCCGTATAGAGGCGGCGCGGTCGTGACGTCCTAATGGCGGCGGCCATGTGGAACGGCCGCCGCCATTTTGTGCACGCAGAGCACGCACTAGGGTTAGGGGGTGCAGAAGCACAGCCCCTTTCTAACCCTAGTATGCGCTCCGCGCGTACTTTCCTGCCCATTTGTAATGAGCCTCAGTCTTTTTTTCTTCTTCAAAAAATCAAGTTTACCTTCTACTTCCAGAGCTAAGAACATTGCCCTCAAGAAGAAATATTATAATGGCAAGCCAAATCCATCCATAACTATGGATAGGATGATGTGCTGGGGCCATTGCTTAGCTAGGGATAACTTTGGCATGTCATAATATTCATGTTCTTTAAAATGTAGGGATTTATTTATTTTTTACTTTTATCCTTGATTGTAATTTCCTTGATCAGATTGGCACATGAAGACAGGGATGTAGTGAAATGATGGTGTTGACTACCACATGATCAAGCGATTATTGCCCATATGGATGACATAAAAGAGCCTAAGAGAAATTCTTAGACTTTTTCTTTTAAAAAAGCCTTTGTATATTTTAAAGTGATTTTATATTATTTTAATTGTAATTATTTTAATTGTTTTTAAGATTGCATTATGGATTTGAATTAGTTTCATACTGTAAGCTGCCTTGGGTCCCATTCTAGGAGAACGGTGGCATAAAATAAATAAATAAATAAATATTTAAAAAATTATAAATTCTATCAACAATAACATCAGAATTGTAGGGATAGAATAGATTTTCTAGAATATTCAAAAAATGCTTGGCATTTTTGAGTGTCAAGAGGTTCAACGATATGTACTAAGTGCAGAGTATTCTGACAAACCTAGCCTGGGATGTATTGGCCACAAAGGAATGGATCTGCCAAAAACAATATATCATTTACTCTTTCTCTACTCATTTGCCCTCAGCAAAATTCCTTTCTTGCTGTCAAAGATTTGCTCCCAGGGCACAGTACTCAAGAGAGTGCATTTGGCTGCTGGATCGTAGAACATGGGCCACATCCCATGCCCTGCTTGTTTACTGCCTGAGACAAGAAACCATATGATACCTACCTATGCCAGGTGCAAAAGGCAGAAGGCCTCACACAGTTAAATCTTTCTTGGGAAAATATCCTCCATCATATCTGGTTGCAGCAGGCTACTTAAAAGGTTCAGGCTAAACCATGAGCCACACAGCTCTCTCCACCAGCACCTTGCTACCACCTCCCAACAACTGCTGCCTGAGATAACCACCGAATGATCGGACTGGTAGTTTCCTCCTCCTTTATCAACTGACCCAGGATTTTTACCTGAACATCTCGGATGAAGCTTAGACTACTGGCCAGTCTTAGAATCAGAGCCCCTCCTGGCACTCCTTCTAAGGTTTCTGAATGCACTGTCCTGCAGGCACACATGTATATACCTATACCACTGGAGGTATCCCAATTGAAAAGAAAAAATAAATATCTTAACAGCCAAACCAACCAGTGACATCCTTCAAGTGTGATGCATTCATCCATACATTGACTTGGTGTGTGAAACCATAGACTGCAACCTTCATACCAGGATATTTTAAACTTGTGATTCAACCACATTAATTCATGGGAGAGGTGGGGATCAAGTTACAGGAAAAAAAGGCACTGTTGGTTTGTGATGAATACAAGTGGAACTTAGAGCAAAATTGATTTAGTGCGCTTTTAGCACCGGTCGATCAAGTAGCCACTGTAAGCGTTGGAATGCAGTCCATTGTCATAGATGATAAAACTTCATTTATCAAGGTCAATTAAAACAACATTCTCTTTCCCTCTGCCTCTGATCCTGGAGCCAGTAGCCACTGATAACCTTCTAAAAGGTAATCTATTATCTCCTTTTCCATTTAATTTCACTTTCATCACACTGCAACCAATTGTATATACCTTCAGGCTGTTTCTCCCTTACCTGCTTTTTTCCTAAACCAAATAATTCCAAGCTTTGTTACTTTTACATATTGCTTCAACTCCTATTATTTTGATTGTCCTTGCCCCCACTTTCCCCCAACCTTCTAATACCCCTTTTCAATGAGGTCTCATGGTACTGCCATCAAGTACTACCATCAATTTGTGTAGACAAGAGGCATCTTTATTTTCAGTCCCTTCTCTAATGATCCCTATCATTGGAATTTGGGTTTCCCCCCACAGTTGTAAGCTGTTTCAACTGAACTATCCACCAAGATGACTCCAAAATTCCTTTCCAGTTACACTGCCAGTATAGATCTCATCAGTGCATAGAAGTTGGGATTCTTTGTGTCCAAATCACTTTATATTTACCTTGAGTGGCATTTGTCCATGGAATGCTTATTCAAGCAATTTACCGAGAACATTTTGGGACTCCTGTATTTTGTATTGACTCACAATCTTATTGCTCAAAGCTGTTTCTAGCATCTGATATTAAGCCCACTAGGGAAAACATAAAACTAGCATAGGAATTGATGTTCCTAATCACCTAACTCAAGTCACAGGCTGTTGCCACACTGCAAAATTAATACAGTTTGACACCATTTTAATTATCATGGCTCCATCCTATGGAATCTTAGGATTTGTAGCTTGTTGTGGCACCAGAGCTCTCTGACAGAGAAAGCTAAATATCTCATAGAACTACAAATCTCATAATTCCATAGCATTGAACGATTGCAGTTAAAGCAGTACAGTATCAAATTGCATTAATTCTGCGGTGCAGATGCAGCCACAATCATTTTGTTTTGCAACAGAGCAGAGTGTCTGTTTTAGCACTTTTCCCAGCACTGCCTCAGTATCTGGACTGCTGCGCATGAAATGGAATCTCAAAAGAATCTCCTCCATGCATGTTGACACATTACAGCTGCCCTTTGTTGCTTGTAGGTTCGGGTGAAGCTAATTTTGGAACAAAGCTGCTTCATTTCAGGCAGAGTCATGAGCAGAACCATTATCAGGAAGGTGACAAATTGAAACTCTTAACTTGCCAAATTAGCTGGGCTATTGCTAATCTCCAGGTGACAGAGCTGACTCTGCATTTAAACAAGCTGAAAACTTCAGTTTCCATCACTGTTGGCCTAGGGGTCTTTTCACCTTATGAAAACTTCTATAAGCCTAAAGCTATCTTGGAGTTATTCTATCCTTCCTGTTTGCATGGGGAGATTGCCACCTCAAGTGCATAGCTGGGTCTTTACAGTGTTCAGCAATGAATAGTTACTGAGCTGCAAATGATTATATGTCATGATAAAAAGAAGTATATGATTCATTATTTTAGGCTTGGGGTGGGCTCTGGGGGTGCATGTGGCCCTCAAACATCTCTGTCAATTGTTTTGAAGCTAAGAAAGTAACCTCCAGGAGTAGCAATTCACCTCCCACATCCACTGGAGTTGCCCACCCCTGTTTTAGGATTTGAACTTCAGTCTGTGGAATGGACTAATACATACAGCTCTACACAGGGGTGAAATGTGTGATCTTCCAATAGGGTTCAAGCGCAGAGTCTGACCCTGAGTTTTCAGTTCATGGGTCTTTCAATGCTAGAGTTTGCAATGCTAATTTGTTGCTATAGCTTTCAAAAACTCTCCAAGGGGGCTATATATTTATTTAGGCGCGGTACAGAGCTCCAGAAAGAGGTGGCCAGGAGCCACATCTCTTTGCCGCGTAGCTGTGCTGCAGCAACCAAACTGCATGGTGCTGCTATAAAAAAAAAAGGACCGCTAAAAAGCGGCTCCTTTTTGCACCACTGCAAACAGCTGGTGGCAGCATGAGCATGTCGCTGCTGCATGACTCCATCTGGAGGCTGCACAGCAGTAACGTCATTGCTACGAGTGCTGTCTATTTGGTGCCACACAGCGAGGACGCCTTCATCACATGCGAGAGGCAAGGGGAGTGTGGGCGGGGCAACCCTCACACATGACAAGGGCCTCCTTTGGGGCCTGTCTGTACCAGGCCATGGGCGCATTACAGACCACCCAAAAAGGATGACCTGCTGGCACCTATTTTTCCACTGGAGGGAAGCCTCAGCCACCAAATAGTGAGACTTATCGCCGGCAGAAAAAGAACCCACAAAAAGCAGCTTCTTTACGCCGTGGAAGCGGTGTAACAAGTGCATCACTGGCGCACTCATTACATAAGTGCATGCAGCTCCATGCAGATGTCGCATGGCACTTACGTAACAATGGCGGCACCCATGTAAACAGGGTGCTGCCATTGTTAAGCCCTCCTCACGTGCAAGGGTTGCGGGGTATATGGGCACTCGGCCCCCCAGGCAACCCTCGCACGTGATGAGGGCGACGGAAAGGGAGGTATGTACCTGGCCTTTGTTTACTTCTTTCTTCCCTCCCAGGAATGGTGGTGCCAGGGCTCACCCTCCATCCTGCTCTGAATTCACTTTCTGGTTAGAAGCAAGTAGGTTAGATTAAATGTTCCTTGTCCCATCTCCTTAATTAAGTGAAAAGGAATAATTCCCTACTTTCACTTTGATCTGGGATCAACCCTCTATGTTAAGATTTATGTTTTAATTTCTAGAGAGAAAGATGGTTTGTGTGTCTCCCTGAATCTGTGTATATGTTGGAGTGTTTGTGTG
The DNA here is from genome assembly GCF_019175285.1 of Sceloporus undulatus. Classification (NCBI taxonomy): domain Eukaryota; kingdom Metazoa; phylum Chordata; class Lepidosauria; order Squamata; family Phrynosomatidae; genus Sceloporus; species Sceloporus undulatus. The sequence continues at coordinate 39,118,084 of NC_056527.1, read as the reverse complement.
TTTGAATGACAAACCATGAGCAACTGTGGCATGTAGTTTCTAGCAGATTCATTGCAAAACCCTATCAATCTACAATTGGTCCTTGGTATTCACTGGGGTTTGGTTCGAGAACGCCCACATGGATACCAAAATCTGTGAATGCTCAAGGCCCATTGAACAGAATGGTGTAGTAAAATGGTGTCCCCCTTCTATGAAATGTTAAGATTAAGGTTTGCTTTTTGGAATTTAGATATTTTAAAAATATTTTCAAGCTGTGGATGCTTGAATCCATGGAAAATGAAATGAAAGATCATGCAGGTTGCAGCCCAAGCCCATTTGGAGGGTCATATGTTTTTTACCTTGGCTGTAAAGCAATGAACACAAATAATTTGGAGCAGCAATGACTGAAGTTACCAGTATACCATTCCCAGATAATCAAACAAACATCGACTTAACCAAAGTATAGTTTCTCAATAACCCTGCTTCTTTTACATAGAATTTAAACACATGTTATAAGACATATATTATACCAATTTTAAAAATCACTTCTGATCATGAATACAGTACTGGGAATGAATGCTCAAATGATTGCAGCCCCCACATCCCCAAAGAAACTAGAAAACAAGACAAAGTAATAGTGATACTTTTTGGGATATGTTATGCAGAAATACAAAACAAAACAAAACAAAATACTTTTTGGTGGATGGAAACATAAGGGAGCAAGAATTCAAGAAATAGCCTATTAAATAACTATAACCTTTTTGGTTTTTTTATAGTCACATCACCTCCAATTGTCCCAGTTTGGCAGGGACAGTCCTGATTAATCTTCTGTCATTTCACTTTTGGAGCTGCTTTGAAAATGTCCTAGATTGTCTCTCTTCTTCCCACATCCCCTTTTTGTCTTCAACATACTATACTTGCTGAAAACTGTAGCTTCCCCTAGCTTATATGTTTTTTTCTCAATAACTTTTGCTATTTTAACCACACTCTGACATTGCCACACTCGGAAGCCTGGCCACACGTAGCCTGGTTTTCATCTGTGAAATGTTAAGAGGGCTATGCCATTACAGATGTCTTACATGCTAGTTTGTACCATGCTTAATATTTCTGTGTCATACTCTGCTGTGGGTGGGCAAGATTGTCAGGGGAAAAAAAAGTTTGATTCCTAACACTGACCAGGAACTTATAGCATGTTGATGGCTTTTTAAAAATAACTATAAATATCTGCTATTTGAGAACAGTGAAAGATTTACTTTATGAAGTGCAGCTATAAAGTAAATGGGGGAATTTTCAAAATATGGGGAGGTGAATCTTCAAAATATAATGGTAAATAATTTCAACAGTATATTTTTTTCAAGCTCTGGTTCTGTCGTCATAAACTTTAAAGTCCACTGCAGCAGGTTGCACCTGTATTTATAAGCGACATGCATCAAAATGTGGAATGATGCTTTTTTATTTTTATTATCTCAATTTGCAATGTCAAATTTCAAATAAAAACATGGGTGGAGGGCTGAGCCAGAAGTCATCTGGAAATTGTGGCTCACAGCTCAAAATCTGGGAGAGTGGCTTTGATTGTCATTCAAGTTGCATTGCTTAGTTTGAAGTCAAAATTGCAAAGAAACCAGAACTGGGGCTATCCATAAATCATTGTGAAATTGGTATAGCTATCTCTAATTTTGACAGAGTCTTTTTCATTGTGGTCCATATTCCTCTGGCCAATTTTAATTTGAAATTTCAAAGAGGGATTTCCTAAAAGCAGGACGGAGAGGCATGTCATAAGTCATCATATTTTTTTAAGCTACAGAAAACAGGAGAAGGGTTATTAAGACACTGCTGTTAAGATTCCTGAAGCAGAAAAAAGAAGAGGCCAAAAGCAATGTTTCTGAGATTCCAGAGGTTTAAAAAATGGTGGGAATATTGAAGGTATGTCTCAAGTATGTGTGTGCATGTACCTACAGGTTGTCTATTGCCTTATGGTCCATGAATTTCATAGGGTTTTCTTAGGCAAGGAATACTCAGAGGTGGTTTGCCAGTTCCTTCCTCTGAAATATAGCCCACTCACACCTTATATTCATTGCCAGTTTCCCATTCAGGTACAGTACTAACCAGTACTTCTGGAAAAATTAATGAATTTTTTAAAAGTTCAATAGAAACACAGAAGATTCTGTTGACCTGGGCACTGCCAGGTATATTTCAGCTAACCTCTCTCTCTGTGTGTGTGTGTGTGTGTGTGTGTGTGTGTGTGTGTGTGCACGTGCATGTATGCATGTGTGTGTGTGCATGCATGCACATGTATGCATGCACACCTGTGTATAACTGAATCCAGTATTGGGGGGAAAATCCCACCAGTTGGGGGGAGGAATCTGCTCATGCATGGATTTTACAATGTCCAAATGATGCAACATCAAGTACATTGAAGAACATGTTTATAGATGCATCTGCAAAAGAACGAGATGCAACTTTTGTTGTAGAATAAACCATTTTAATTTTAAGATGTGCCTTTCAAGACCCTCTTTTCCACTTAGTAAATAATATTACTTCCAGATTACAAATAGACTCTTCCAATCAATCTCAGAAGCTATGATATTTTGACATCCTTGCTGAAAAACATCATCAGTGTTAATCTCCTTTTTGTTAAAAGGAATATGTCTACAACTGAAGCGAACATATATTCATTCACACTTGCTTCACAGTCAGTTCCTAAAGATAAAAATATTATTTGTCTTCTTCTGTGTTGCATACAATTTGAGTGTCAATTTAACCCGGGTATATTGTTTCCTTCTTCCCACTCATTCTTAAAGATAGCAGAATGCTGAGACAAAAAAAGAAAAAAAGAAAGAAAAGACAAGAAACTAATTTCAGAGTACTAAATACCTTCCTGTGAGGGTCTCTCCACAACAAAACCAATCATTTGTCTCACTATGAGGTATGTTTTCCTCTCCACAGTGGTTTTATGCCACCTATCTGTTAACAAGCAGGAAGCATGAATGACTTAATCTGAGAGCAAAAAGTCACCAAGCAAAGGGAAGTGGAGGAGGAAAGATAATTATGTGAATCCACAGTGAGTCATCTTTCTTCACAAAGTATTAGTGGAAGTAAGAGCTACCTAGCAATCTAAATTTCACACAGTCAAAGCTGATACACCTCACAACAGTGGAGAACATCAACCAGGGCAGCCTAAGTGCTCGGGGCAAACTGGAGGTTTGGTCAATGCCCCATTCAAGCTCTCACTTCCATCAATGCCAGCTTACACTACAGTTGTACAGTGGGCCAGTACCTATAGGAGATATGCATAGAATAAAAACTTGGACTTTTGGAATTACAGCTCTCACACTTCCCTGCTAGTAAGGCCATTGGCCATGCTGGCTTGGGAATTCTGAGAGTTGAAGTCCAAAAAGAAATTTCTCCAAACTCTTCAAATAGGATAACAGCCTAAAACTGTTCAAAGAGGTCTTAGGTGTCTATTCTGCTGCAGATGAGTCAGTTACCAGTGGCCTTGCTAGCTGGGGGTGGGGGTGGTTCTGAGAGTTGTAGTCCAATAAAAGTAACTTTTCCAAGCTCTGGTACATACCCATTTCCCCATCATGAGTTTCTGCCCAAAACATGGAGGGAGAAACCCTAGAAATGACTGGATATCCACTTTCACTTTTGGAAAAAAAAACCTTTTTAAATGACTGTAAACAGTACAGGTCTCACTAGAAGCCATGGTGACTAAACTGAGACTGTTGTACTTTAGATCCATGTAGGGTTGCCATTAGTCAGGACCTCCAAACCGGGACAAATGTAGGACATAATTTTCAAATGTAGGACCTTTTTCTTTTTCTTTTTCTTCTTTTGGTCCTACATTTGAAAAAGAGCCTCACTGAGGGGAGGATTCCTTCTCCGCCTGGGCTCCATTCTCACCAAGGACAGAGCCCAGGCAGAGAAGGAATTCTCCCCTCAGGGAGGCTTTCTTTTCCCCCTGTTCTCCGTTTTTGCCAACGGAGCCCAGGGGGAAAAGAATCCTTGCTGAAGGGAGGATTCCTTCTCCGCCTCAGCTCCGTTCTCACCAAGGACAGAGCCCAGGGGTAGAAGGAATTCTCCCCTCAGGGAGGCTTCCCCCCCCCCAACTGGGCTCCGTTTTTGCCCAGGGCCTCGCTGGGGAGGGCTTCCCGGGGGTGGGGCCAAAGCGGGGCGGGGCCGTGTGGACTCGCCCCAAATCGGGAAAGTCCCGCCCCCAGGCAGGATATGGCAAGCCTAGATCCATGAGATGACATCACTCACGGGAAAAACTGATGATGCTTGGTAAAATGAAAGCATCAGGAAAAGGCAGAGTTTAATTAATTCAATCATGGAAAACAATGCCCTTAATTTGTAAAATCTAGGGCTCTTGAAGGTCTCTCATTCATAGGATTGCCATACATTGAAGTCAACTTGATGGTAAATAACAACAATGAAAAACACTAGTGGGGGGGGGCTGAATCCTATTTTAAAATAGATTGTTGTTTCTGGTGGATTCCAGAAGCCATTTTATACAAAAGAATTACGTAACACAACACAATAATACCACTATGATTCCATTTCAACTGCCATGGTTCCATCCTATGGAATTCTGATATTTGCCATTTAGGGAAGGGTACCTTGAATTCTCAGCCAGAGATCTTTCGTGCCTCTCCAAAGTACAAACCCTTTCTCATTGATTTTTGTGCTCTATTTTATCAGCATGCAGTTCTTGTGTGGATGAGACATTGATACAGATAGTTAAATGGTGTTAACTGTGCTTACATAATTAACTTTTGGAGACCTTCAGCTGTGCAGTATATACATGCACAAACAGAACAACAGTACACCTGGGAGAACAGCACACTCTTCTTCTGATACACATCACAACTCTGCCTGTCTTCTCTGTATCAAACTTGGTTTTGGTGATAGCAACAAAGACTTCTTTTAACACTGTATCAAGTAACAGGAACAAATTACTTTTAAAACAACAAATTGCTTTTAAAGCACAACTTTCTGAACTCAGCTTCCAATCATGCTCAGACCCAGTGATGCAATATGCAGCTGTTGTGGTTGATTATAAATAGGACATGGGACAGAATTAGGCTGCATGGGAGCACAGAGCTGAACAAGAGGAGTTAGATACAAAGTGATGACTGGTAACTTCTATGTCACCAGTCATGTGGTGGAGGTAAATCCATGCTGGGATTTAATCTGAACATTAAACTAACTATTCAAGGGACTATTCTCCAGATAAATTCTTCAATACAATGGGACTTTGGTATCTGATGGCGTTTGGTTCCAGGAGTCTCCATGAATACCAAAAAAATCTGTGAATGCTCAAGTCCCATTAAATACAATGGTGTAGTAAAATGGTAATATTCTATAAAATGGTAAAATCGAGGTTTGATTTTTGGAATTTATATATTTTTAAATTATTTTCAAACCATGGATGCTTGAATCCATGGATGAAAAAATCTGTGGATATGGAGGGCTGACTGTAATACCTTTCACAGCTGAACTGAAATTTAGAGCAGATTCATCATCCATCCATCCAGCTACTAGCTCCCACTAGGATTCAGGCAGATCAGCACATAAAGTTGTTCCTTGGTCCTCTTTCCCCTCTTTATTTTTCACCAACACTAGGGATCATTTTAGGCTCATTCTAAGAGCTGCTAATACTAACTTTTCTTATTCCAATTCTGCATTGTCTTCATTTTCCTAAATGGAGGCACACTCATCCAGAACACTATCCACAAAGGGAAATTACCTGAAGCATGGACAATGGGCTTAATCTGCTTCCAACATTGAAAAGGAAAGTAGCTGACAGCATCCAAAAAGTGAGAAACATGCTGAATGTAGCAGTACTTCTAGCATTCATGGAAAGTAAGGGGGCAAGATTGTTTTTGCTTTGCTGCACCAAAGACGTTGATTACTCATGGCATTGTCCACACAAAGCCTCCAAGCCTGTTCTCCAGAGGCCTGTATTTGTTAGCTGCAGGCAGTACACTGATGCCCTCCAAGAAGGCACTCTCTTCCTTTGAAATGGTATAAAGCAGTCCCACACACTTGCTTCAAATGAGCTGAAACAAGCAGATGAATATAGGTACAAAGTATTTGCTGAATAGAAGAAAAATGTGCAAGTCTAGAGGACATTGTTAACTGACAGTCATTGGCAATTATCTTACAGAAACACAAGCTGCGTTTGAAAGCACAATAAACAACATGCTATTAAAGGAAATATCTCACTAACTGGAGGACTTCACTCTTCTTCCAGTCACAAGAGATGGGAGTTTGGTCTCCCCCTTCCCTGCCAGACAGAGAATACAGAATAATGCCCTCTTAATTCAGAGCTATTTTTTGTGGGACCAGAGGGGAAGTTTACAAGAATGGGATCTGGATGGAAAGTTTACAAAGAAAACAAACTTGCCAAGGTGATGAGAAAGCAAAAAATTCTCTCATATCAAAAAAAAAAAAAAAAAAAAAAAAAAAAAAGTGCTCCCTAGGATCATAAAGTAATATATTCTGAGGCACAAATTGTTTTCATTTTAGCTGCTGGACCTGATTGTGCTGTTGAAAAATAGTCATTGTTATTTTTAGAGGTCCTCTACAGGAAAAAAGAAAAGAAAAAGGAAGTGGCAATAATGGGCATCAATAAGTCAAGGTGAACCCTCCTGCCCAAATGTTTCAAGTGTTTTTGAGAGTTATTAAATTTAATACATAGTTGTGTTACAGCACATTAGACTATTTGTTCATCTGGTACTGTTTATATTATCCTCTGGGCTTCAGGCAGGGGCTTAGCAATTGGGAACCTTTCACATTACAAAATTATAACATTATGATTCCACTTTAAGTGCCATGGTACCATTCTATGGAATCCTGCAATTTGCTGTTTAGGGAAGGGTGTTCAGCATTTTCAGCCAGAGAACTCCTCTACAAACTCCCTAAACAGCAAATTGCAGGATTTTGTACAATGCAGATATGATACTTAAAGTAGAATCATAGTGCTATAACTGTGTAGTGAGAAAGGATCTCTGGTTCTTTTAAATGGAGATATTGGAGACTGAACCTGAGACCTTTGATATGCAAAGTGTATGGTCTACCCTGAGTTATAACTCTTCCCCTAAAGTGATGACATTTATCCCGTATTGGAATATGATGAGACAGAAGTCATGGGGATGAAAATAGACTTAGGGGTGAAACAGTCTGCCCTGAAGGAGTGGCTTGCTGCTACCCCTTTGAGCACCAGATCTGGGCCATGGCAATCACATGCTGCAGACCCAATCTGGTGGTTTTTTGGGCCAAAAAGAAGTGAGAAAATGCCACATCTTTTTGACCTGGAAAAAGGGTGTCCGTGTCATCATGCTCTTTCTTGCTCTACTTTTGGCATGAGGCATGTGAATGCCATGCCAAAGGAGTGCCGTAATACTGCCCACTGTGCAGGCAGGCAGGCGGCATGACACCGGCTTGGGTGTAGCATCGGGGCATGTGTTGTCCAAACACCATGCGCCAATGCCATCCCCAAGCTGGCACTTACTGCTGGTCTGAAGAGCCTGTTAGTGAAGAGAGAGGTTGTGCAGGTCCAATGAGTGCTGTCAGGTCACTAACACATGTTCACAGAAAACCAGATTAAAAATAAAAAGAGGAAAGTGGTGCTCATTCTGCACCATGGATAGGGAACCTGGAACCCTACACATGTAGGCCTTAAATTGTTATCAGCTCGTCAGAAGTCATCTGAAGCCGTACATCATCTGAAAGCCATAATCTGTCCTAGAGGTTTTCACAACTGTCCAACACTGTCCTGTGGGTTTACAGAAATGACAAAGGGTTGAAGACAACTGAAACAAACAAACAAAAAAATGTTTGCAGGACTGCTGAGATATGGCTGATCGATTATGGCTAGTGAACCATATGCATTAACCATAGCCTACTCTACATGCATAAATATTACCAGTCATCTGATTACAGTTGATTTGCTTCATTCTGGGCAGTTGTCATGATTCTGACAATCATTAATGGGGCAAGAACTCTCTGATTAAGTTCCAGGTCACTTTGATTAATGCCACCAAGAAATGTTCTGCCAGAAGCTCTAAAATACTGGCAAGTCTGTGTATATCTGTATTTCTAACTCTTGGGCTTGTTCCACTCAAGTAGGTGTGACCTAGACTTTGAATGAGGGTGATAGATAAAAGTGTTTGGATGTAAATCCAACTTGACTTCTGAGTTATTCCCCCCTCCCTACTAAGATATGCTAAACTGCTGAATAAAAAGGCCTAGAATTAGAGATTAAGCCTTATAACATTTGTTACCTGGCCTTGACTTTTATCATCATATTCTTTTCAAACGTGGCTACTAATGGTTCACATTTCAGTGAAAAGATTAATCCTCTCTGTGTTTCAGGCCAAACTTTAAAGAAACTATTCAAGGGATTATGTTGCAAACAAAAATAATGACCACAGATTATTTAGATAATTTTAAAGTAGATGATGAAGAAATTGAAATTGTTCAAGATTTTCCATATCTTTTCCATATCGGTCATTAACCAGAATGAAGACTGCAGTCAAGAAATCAGAAGAAGACTAGGGCTTGGAAAAGCAGCTATGAAGGAACCAGACAAGATCCTGAAGTGTAAAGATATGTAATTAAATACTAAAGTTAGGATTGTCCGTGCCATTGTATTTCCCCTTTCTATGTATGATTGTGAAGCTGGATAGTGAAGAAAGCAGATAGGAAGAAAATCAACTCATTTGAGATGTGGTGCTGAAGAAGAGTTGTGTGGATACTGTGGACTGTTAAAAAGACACATAAATCAGGCCTGAATTACCCCTAGAAGCCAAAAAGATTAAAGTGAGGCTGTTGTACTTTGACCATATAATCAGATGGTATGACACATCAGAAAAGACAATAATGCTTAGCAAAGCAGAAGGGAGTAGGAAAAGAGGAATACCACATTCCACATGGATTAGCTCAATGAAGGAATTATGGAAGACCAGAGCAGGGTGGTTGATGATAAGGTGACTTGGAGGCCTCTCTCATTCATAGATCAACATTACTTGAAGTTGATTTGATGGCAGTTAACTGTAACAAATTCTAGCTATTGAGCCTATTTCATAAACAGTGTTAAGCATCTTGGCTAAATCTTTTGAAATTTAGGTTAAAATCTAGAGCTCACTGCAACTGCTCACCAGGGTGAGCTACTAGTTCAGATACACTGCTTAGTCACAATAACAACAGCATCCCCCTAATTGTTAAATACAACTGAATCAAGATGGGTGCATTTTTCTTCCCAGTGGCTTCCAGGAGGCACAGTTCACCATACCCTGTGCCTCATTTTCTTTGCAAAAAAGGAAATATTTCTGCTGCCACTACAGTAAATTAAGCATTTGGGACTTACCTGGTACCTCTTCAGAGGCCATAAAAATAACTGGAGGGAGTGGCACGTGATCCATAAATCCTACTGCTGCCCCTTTCCCCTCGAGGTCCAGTCTGTGTTAGCATTTGCTGAACCATCAGCCTTCCTGTCTGTCCCTATAGATGCGTAAAGCATATTGTAAAATCCTGATAGTCAGGGATGAACAATCTACCTTTTATTAACATGTCCTTGAGAGGCATAGCACGTCACTGAACCTTCAGCTTTTCTTCACTGAAGCCATAAGAGGGTATATTTTATGGATTGCCAATGATTATTTTATATTAAGCATGCCATCCAAGATTAAAAGGACTATACCCTTCTTCCAAATACCAAAAAATATTTCCATGCTGTACAACATAAACCTAATTTAATCATAACCTACTACTTTAACTGAAGTGACACATACACAAATCAAGTTATAAGGACGTCTGTAGCATTTGTTTTTAAAAGGGTGGGATGTGGTACATTTGTTTGGACATTTCCTGCTTCCTTAATATGTGCATCTTTTGTATGTAATGAAAAACGGCTACTGGTACAGAAACAAAGAGCTGGAAGCTACCCAGATATACTCAGCTGAACATTGTACTTGGGCAAGAATGTCACCAGCATTTTATTTAATTCTGTTTGGGCAAACCAAAGTTTTATTATGGTTAGACTACATATATCTTATATTGACCTAGCCTTGGAAGTGCAAGATTCTTATAACGGCTCTTTCCTCTAATCACACTTCAATTCTCCAAGACATTCCTTTAGGATGCCTCAAACTGTATTTATGTTATGCCTCTTGTAAATGAGAAGCACTTTCATTTCCCTCTGGCATTGAGGATGAGATGTTAAGTGAAAACAATTATTACACAGTTTCAGAAGTGCACATTCCTCCAACTTAAAAGTATTTTAGTAATTAGAGTGGGAAAAAGTGTTGACAGAAATGTTGTTGCATGGCTTTATGAACCCAAGCTAGCAAGTTCAGATTAGACATCTTATTGTTTAACCACACAATGTGTACAGCTATGCATTCCAGGACAGTTTTTAATAGGGTCTGATCATCTGGACACAAACAGATCATAGCCCATATGAAATACCTGAGAAACTGTAGCTACAAAAAAAGAATGTGTGATTCTTGGGCATATTACATAAGGCGTGATTCCTGGAATAGACTGGTAAAGATACTTGTGTTCTTGAAACATTTGTCTCCATTGTGCTCATTCATGTTTCTGAAGGAAGAACTCAAACTGCAATGAGTGCAAAGAACTTAATACAGCATTTTAAGGAAGTCTTTGTTTTGTCAACTTCAGCTAACTATCTGCAGCACAAGATTCATGGCACTCTTCTGTCTTTTAGGGTTGCCATAAAGTATGAATGGGATAACTTATTTACAGTGGGAAATATTCTCCAGATCTTCACCAATCCATCATGGGTAAAATGACATTGGGAGTAGGGCCTCACCCCTGATATCAGATGGTGAACCCCTGCCCCAGCACCATTTAATCCCTGGCCAAAATATCACCAGGAGCTTTTCTGTACTTCCCTGGGGAAACTGGCTTTACTATATGTGGATTTTACTAGACTAAGAGATGTTTACTCAGAGTGATGCCATCTTGACCAAGGTGGAAGAAGAGTCCTGCAGTTATTGCCACGGAGAAGGTGGATTTGCCCATTCTTAACCTTTCCTCTTTGAGGGCAGCAGGCAAAACACTCAGTGTGTCACTACTCCCTCTGACTGGGAGGGTGAAGAGAAGCAAGAGAATCCTTATACCACTATGATTCCACTTTAACCATCATGGTTTTGTCCTATGTAATCATGGGATTTGCAGTTTAGGGAGAAGTATTTAATCAATAAATCCTAAATTTAGGAGATTAGCACACAGATAAAAAACCTGATTTACTGCTGCCAATTTCAATAGAATTCGGGATACATCCAGATTTTATTGCATGCATTTTGTTGTCGATGCCACCATCCAGGTGCAACCCAGGTAACTTTCAGCTAGAATCTGAGCTCAGCTGGCCGATTTGCAAATCTGGGAGTTTCCTAGTTTTGCAAAGGTGCTGGCTGAACTCAGATTCTAGCCGGAAGTTGCCCAGGCTGCACCTGACTAGCAGCATCGCCGGCAAAATGCATGCGATAAAATCCAGATGTATCCCAAATTTGAAGTGAAATCAGCAGCAGTAAGTCACTTTTTAAAGATGTGCACTAATCTCCTTTAATGGGGGTCACCTATTAGAGATTTTCCTCTTCCTGCAGTAAGGATTTTTGGTCTATATTGAAAGACATTTAAAATGGTAATGTGCTACGTAAATGCCTTATGTTGCCTTTTCTATTGACTATTGCCTTTAGAAATGCACACAAAGGCCTCAGTAACTTTGTAATATGTGGGGAAGATTGCTTTCTTCATTTTTTTACATGCTGCTGTATTCATATGTACTTAAGAATATACATGAGTGTAGCTGTCTCATGGCTGGCTACATGAAGAAATAGCAATACTGAATGCAAAATAGGCTTACTAAATGTTGAATTTAACATGTCAGAGCAACTTCTGGATATAAGAACTACTATATCTGTCTTTATAACACAAAGTATAAAAAGTATAGTAGGAGGCTGAACTTGTGTCGAGCCCATACCATTCTGAAACACTACACTGAGAAAAGGAATAGATCCATCGACAATATTATGCACACATGTATAAGCAACCTGCACATTGATGCAAATATACTCTTATACAAACATGGTACAGTCTGTGGACAAACGCAAACATTCCCTGGCAAAACCATGATTTGAATATAATTGTCATTTACACGAACATCTCAGTAGCTGAACCATTAACCTTAAGAGGGCTCTTACTGAACCACCAGATCTTACTGTATGTTTGTTTATTTAATATCCCACCTTTCTCTCAGCATAAGACAAAAATAAGATAGAGCTAAAAACCCTGATTAAAAAGAAAGGTAAAGTGCAATTAAACAGGCTGACATATTAAAATGCCATTAATTTTAAAGTACAAAATAATTTTAAAATATAGCAATAAAAATTTAAAAATACAGCACTCTTTATTAAAAAGACTCCCTGCAAGCAATTAATCATTAAATGCCCGCTTAAACAAAATAGATCTTTGCATGCCAAGAAAAGGAGAGCAGAGATATTTCAAAAACCAATCATGTGTTTACTTTAGGTTTTCCTTCCCCAATTTTTATCAAATATCTAGTTCAGGAGATTAAATTTCAACCCCCTCCACCTACAAATGGCCTGCACCTTTTCTGCAAATCTGCACAATATTGTATTTTCAAATGATCTGTCTTTTCTCTCCCTGGCCATAGGGAATGCCTTGGTAATCCAAAACTATTTTGGTGTTGAAACTAGATAGATGTTTCTTTTTTCTTTGAGGCCAAAATTTAATTTGAAAACAGCTCCCTGACAATAGATTTGTGGTATGATATAACACCAATATTGATCTCAGATAACTCTCAGCAAAGGCTGTCAAGTGTACAAAATATCCTGAATATAGTTAAGATAGCTTTGTGCTAGGACCGACAACTGGTTCCCCTGAGAGATGAACTAAGAGAAGCAATAGATTTGTGTAAAGCAGATTGCATTACATTTCAGGGTTTATAGCCTTAAACATTATTTCATTAGAGGGTACTTTACTCAATTGCTCTGTTTTCCACTCAGTCTTCTCCAGCTGTCAGTGACTTTAGATTTGCAAAATTTACAGAAACCTTTTTCTTTATTTCTTTTTAAAATCCATTTGGCTTTGGTGCCATTAAAACTTTGGTTCTTCATGCATCCTATTGGCTCACAGGTTAAGCTTTGTTCAATATAATGTTTTCAGAACTGGGATGGCTACCTAGTAATCTAAGTAAAATTGTATGTAGCAGAAACAGTGCCTTTCTTTCTTTCTTTCTTTCTTTCTTTCTCCTGTCTTTAAATGCAACCTCCTCTTTCGTCCCACTTCTGACAACTGCATGTTCACCTCTGCTGATCGAAGAAATCTATTTTTCTTCTCTTTTCTCCCTCCCTTCAGTGCAAAATGTGAAATGATGGATATTAGCTCCACAGTTGCTGAGCTATTTTACCAGGCTCTTTAGTAATGACCCAAATTTCTGACTATTCCATTTGCTTATTTATTGATTTGTTGTTGTTTTTCAAATTTTAATCTGGACTTCTATGCTGGTATATACTAGCTAAAGGTAAAAGTAGTCCCTTCATGAATGCCTAGTCATAACCAACTGTCGGGAGCAATGCTCATCTCCGTTACTAAAAGCCAAAGAGCCAGTGTTGTCTGAAGATTACTATGGTGGTCATGTCGCCAGCATGACTGCCCCAAACACTGTTACCTTCCCACTATTTATCTACTTGCATTTGCATGCTTTCAAACTGCTAGGTTGGCAGAAGCTGGGACTAGTGACAGGAGCTCACCCTATCATGCTGCACTCGGGCCTCAAACTGCTAACCTTCTGACTGTTTGATCTTCAGAACTTGTGTCTTCTTAACCCCTAAGCCATACTAGGGAAGCATATAGTAAGAAGTGTGTTTGTGTGTGTTGCCGTCAAGTTGTCTGTTGACTTATGGTGACCCCATGAATTTCTGTAAAAGTACCGTACCATAAAAAACAATCCACCACCTCATATAACATGGTCCTGACTGGGTTTCCCCACTACCACCTTTTAACTACATCAAACCTGTTTTTGTAGAGTCAGGGACCACAGATAACATTAGCTATACAGTGCCTATTGGAAAGGTGTGTGTGTGTGTGTGTGTGGGGGGGGGGGTTATGTGTTGTTTGAGTCTTAATTTAAAGCCATGGTCTTCTTTCCAACAAACATGATGTGGTAAGGTTGAGAAGCAAGAGGGTCATTTCTTTGAACCAGGTAGAAAAAGAAAAGAAACAGCATAAACAGCTCAATTTGATGAGCTGTCAATGCACCAAATCTAGATTCATGGTGTGTTCATAGAAAAAGGACACCCTGTATGTTTTGACTCACTCCAGAAATGTATGTCTCGTGTTCTTGTTCTTATTGGTGGTTAAACCCTATTCCAATAATAATTTAACTGCCTACATGACAAACATTTTCCCCTTCCAAAATAAATTTTGTCACTTTCCAAATGTCTATTCTTTGTCATCTTTTGAGCTAGTGGTACAAGGGGATCCTGTTAACCTTCATTTTGTATACCATCTGTAATGAGTGCAAGGTTGGGGCAAAGATACAATCTTTAGGATGTAAGCAAACCATCTGTCAAAAAACTACAGCTGATGTCTAGCAGTCATGTGTGTGGAACCTTGCATTTGCTTTCCTTACAAGGTAAAAACATCAACACAAAAACCTGTTTCTATTTTGCCATATACTTTAAACCACCACCACCACCATATATATTTCCATCCTGCCTTTCCCTGAGATTGAGACTCAAAGTGGCATACAGCAAGTAAAAAAACATTGCTAAAAATCCACAAAATCCAAAAGCTAAAAAGCAATTGAAGAATCAGGAAAAAATAAACCAGGTTCAAACATATATTTAACATTTGAAATTCTGTCTAAATTGCCCCTTAATGTGTCTTCACCTAATTGAGAGTAGAATTATTTGTAAATTATTGTTGTTCATTTTCTTTTTACTACATCGAACCTGTTTTGTAGAGAGTCAGGGATCACAGAAAGGATGGGGAATGACATTTGTGTCCATACCCACACTTTGCTCACACCTGTTGCACACCATGCTGGAATCTGAGTAGATGATGCATCAGGTTATGATTTTTAAAAATGAATACTGTATATACTTATGTATAAGTCTAGAAATTTAAGTCAAAAAAATTGACCCAAAAAATCTGACTCTACTTACCCATGGGTCACTGTAAGTATTGTACTTGAACTCTTATTAAAAAACAGGAACTATCCCTTGGTGAAAGGCAAGAGTGTTATCTGTCCTGGAAGCACTGATTTTCCTCCATTCTCTTATCCATCCAGCCTTTAGTCTGAGTACAAACAGTAATGTTTGCTGGAATTTTTAGCATAGTTTTCCTTTGCTTCCTTCTTCAGATTCCTTGTTGCCTGCCCCTAAGTTTTACCCTCAACTTATCCACGGGTCATATCAAAATCTATAATTTGGGCCTCAAAACCTGCAAATTAAATCAATATTAGCAAAGAAGTGAGTAGCAAAATCATTAGGAGAAAACGAAGAAGGAACTGTTGGAGACAAGGGTTTTAACAAAGAATAAAAGTTTGAGAAGAGATGCTGAGGCTGTCACTCATTAGCACTAATCAGAGGTAGAACTAAAATTTAACTTGGAACCTTATGAAAGGTTGGGGGGGGGGGGGAGTTGCATAGGCTATACATATATTTTGACATATATCCTTCTATTGCAATCAGTAGGAAATTCCTTGACACAAAGCTCATGATTCAGGTTGTGATGGTTCTAGTGGTATCTATGGAAATAAGCATAAATCTCTCATTGCTGTGACCAGTACATTTATGACTGGGATGTAAGCCTGAAGTCCTCTATTCACCTGGGCTGAATTTCTGTAGTAGTAAAGTTGGACTCTTCATTTTACCTTTGTAAGTAGTTGCAAACACATTGTGGCCTGACTCCTAATGAAACTCCTAATTATAGTAGACCCATTGAACCACTGTAAATTTCATTAATGTTGACTCATGATTTAAGACTACATTCAATAAGTCTATTCTAACTAGGACTAACCAACTGGATTTAGACCCTTGTGTGGATTCAGAAGCAACTGGTGAAAGGAAACACTTAACTGCCATTTATTACCCATCCAACAACAACAACAAAAACATCTAATTTACTTTTGCAGCACATGCTTGTATGCTCTTGAAAGGAAGGAAGTGTTTCTTACTTTGTTGCAGACTTTCACCCTAGAATGCACCAGCATAATGGTATGGATCTAAGCCAAGGGAATTGTTGTGAATACATTCTTCTCACTGGTGCCAAGAATATATATTCACAGTGTGTGTTGAATGGAAATTTACACACCATTGTGTGTGTTTCTCTCTCCCCCTGCTGCTAGATATTTATGAATATGTGGTTATTTTGATTTGACAGGCTTTGTCCTTCCAGTTAATCTATGTCTATAAACTAGTTCTCAAGAGTCTGTCATATCTTAGCATAGCCAGCAAACAGAATCCAGGATGGGGACATATATTTTCTTCATTTTATTTACTTATTTTTTGTAGAGCTATATATCCAACCTTTCCTTGGAAAGCCAAAGTAAAACCCAAATCATTTAAAAATGTTTGCCTCTATCTAGCTTTATTTCTTTTTTAAAAAAATAATTGAGGATTAAAACAAAACAAAAAATACTACATAGCTACAGTCTTTAAAAACAAAATTGAGGGGGGAAAGCTATAGCAGAATGATTAAAATATATTTAGCAACAACAATAGTGCAAGTAGAACAGGAGCTGTTCAAGGTAATCAGGCCTTTCAACCTACCAGTAACTTCTCAGAGTTTTCATCTGCCTCTTCCTTGAATAAGACTCATTGATTCTGCTTCTTAAGATGCTGCACCAGATTCTTGATGCCATGAGGTAGTTTTATTTTTCCATTTTTACCCCTGCCTATTTGTCGCTTACAGTGAAGCCAGATAGCAATCTTGGGAACTGCTCCAACCTCAGAATGACCCTAGATAATTCTCTGCCTTTTCTCTGATGACTCAGATGGCCTACTTTACAACTAACAACAAAGTATCACCAAGAACAATGTCAATAACTAAGGGCAATTGAGGTGATATTGCATAAATGGGCAGAAGCTCATTAAAATTTAACAAGAAAAACAGAAGATTAAGGTAAATTATTCAACAAAACAATAGCAATTGAAAAAATGAGGCAAATGCAGATGACAAGCAACTAGTGACCACTCATTACTACTGCTCTTTTACAGAGTGCTACTAACAAAGAATAAAGAGGATACTGGGAGGAGGTAAGTAATATGTAATGTCAATGACCTTACATAAATCTGCTCTATAAACTCTGTATTTGAAGAGTGCTGTGAGATTCCTGCCCCAGCCTGCGTGACAGAGCTGTCAATGCGCAAATCCATCTCCCCTCTTCCTCCTTTGCATCCCATCACTTTGGTGTTTTCATTATATGGGCATGTATCCAACATGTCTGGCTTTCTGCCACTTATTTTTAATGCTCAGATGTGCAGACCAATCTGTGCTAATCTACTGTGGTATTAAATTTGGCTAGTCCATTCTGTTACAGAACTCATACACCTCATTATTTGAGATTCAGCTGTACCACTGTAACAAATGTTTACCAGATCTGTCCTGTTTGATGTATCTTATCTAGGGTTGCTAGAGCTCAGGGTACTAACTGAAATCAGAAAGAATTACTATCCTTCCCCAGGTCTTGGACAGCGAGACAAATCACCAGGCAAGCAGTGCTGAAGGAAATGTGTGTGTGTATGGGGAGGGGGGGTGTCTTTAAATTCTGGATGACAGAAAGCTTCCCACTGGTACTAGGGCTCACTGTGCATGTTGTGCTTATACATGAGGTCAGGAATGAAGTGAGAGGACTGAAAGGAATGCAAGTGAATATATACTTGCTGTTCTAACAAGGAAAAACTATCCAAGAAGACATGCCTTGCACATCATGAACACATTTACAACTGAAGCAACTTTCCACTTTTCATCCAAACATCTTATAACCCTTATAGGTCAATTCTATATGTACTACTCAGAAGTAAATTCATCTGACATTAGTGAGGCTTTCCTCTTTATAGTCTGCAGGTTATGGATAATTTTTTCAGAACCATACAGTGGAAAAACTATTCCTTTGTCCAACTCCATATTGACTGGATTGTTCCAGTTATTCTGACTGAATTATTCTGAAACTTTTCCAGTCTCTGCTCAGAGTAATTCTACTTTGTTACACGAGATTCCAATAATGGCATGTATGAGAATGTAAAAATTTCTAGACCTTACTTTTGGCTGAACAATTTGCCATAGCTGCTAAAAGATCTGCAACTAGTCAGAGGAGGAAAAGGAGGAAAAGGAGGGCTATGTGTTTATTAAAAGACTTTGTAAAAAGGAGCTCCTATGTCTCCGGCATTGTAAACTGACATATGTCTGCATATGCTATTAAATATAAAATCTGCATTGAAACCAGCTTTATTGTTTCCCTTGACCTGCAGAGGATTCGAGCTAAAAGATCAATGGGACATATGGG
This sequence comes from Sceloporus undulatus, assembly GCF_019175285.1. Taxonomy (NCBI): domain Eukaryota; kingdom Metazoa; phylum Chordata; class Lepidosauria; order Squamata; family Phrynosomatidae; genus Sceloporus; species Sceloporus undulatus. The sequence goes on along the minus strand of NC_056527.1, from coordinate 39,099,543 downwards.
CTCATGGAATTTTTAATTATAACCAGGCTTAAGATTTGAGAGTGCAGAAGTAAGATTTTTAAACTATTAAAACTAACCACAGCCAGCTAATTAGAGTTTAGCACTTTAGCACTGGAGGATTGAGAGAATGAGATATTTCATATTTGTGACCTAAAGTGCTGCCAAATGAGGCCAGAGTCTATAATTGGCTAACCTTTGCGTACATTCAGTAGATGAGTCTTCAGATAGTTATAATTAAAATCCTTGCTTATCTGTTAGTTTGACCACATCTTGTTTTTATTTATTTATTTGTTTATTTATTTTTGTATACCCAATAAGATACAAAGCACTGTAAACAATTCAGTTGCTTTCGTGTGCTGTTCAGACAACCTTTTTTCTTTCAGGGTGTGAATCAAATTCTCAGATCAGCTTCCTGCAGTGTGGCACCTCTGGGTGTGTCGAGCTTGATCTCTATCATCCCCAGTCACCAGGCCATTTGGCATGCAGCCTAGGGATAGTAGTAGTTGCAGCCCAAAATATCCTAGAGGATACCTTATTGAGGAAGGATAGGCTCAGCTGTGCAACAATGAACAAAATACACAAATGTCCAGTAGCAACGACAAGCCTACAGAAATGTATAGAGTGTTTGAAGTATCCATCAAAGTGGAAAGGAAGATAAAACTGAGATGGGAGTAGTTCTCTAACTTATCACTGATAGATCCCAGCTCCAAGACCATTTTCATTGGTTTGAACTAATAGCACAAGAACTATCAACCCATTTACATTCTGCAGCAACCAGTAACTGTCCTACAGTTACCAGTAGCATGTATGGAACCATGGCATTTAAAATGGAATAAGAGCATTATATTTGTGTAGTGCGAATCATCCATTGGTCTGCTGACCACTAATGCAGAAAAATTTCACGAGGCATAAGCAACCCACCATCTTAAAAAATTAAGGGCCCAGAACATAAGGAGGTTTAGCCTTCTCCAAGAACAATCCACCTTACATTGAGTCTCCTTTTTAATTTCCTTCCCAACCCTCTGTGCATTGGGGAATGGAGGAGTTTCAATAAATACAATTACCTTCATTTGGTAGAACTGAAGATGACATGAGCACATTCAGTTGAAAAACAATCTTTCCCTAAGCAGCCATTTTTCATCTCTTGCCTTGAGATACAGAGGCCAAATGTTACAGGGAGAAGGGAGTGAAAAAAAAGACACCGTGATTGGTATCCTGTTCTGTAGATGGCATTTTCCTCTTTACTGGACACCGAAGGCTTTTTCTTTCTCCATGGGTTCTTTTAAAGCCACAGTTCAGGACAGCAAATGTATTTTTGGAAATGTATAACCTCAGTCACATTCTCTCCATGAACAAAAGCAATGGTGTATGCCAAAGTAGTGTCAGATACAAAGGCTGGATCCACACTAGCCAAATAATTCAGCTCCACTGAATCCTGCATTGGTTTGACTCCCTTTAGTGTCCTATTTAACCGTTATAACCCATACCAAATATGTATTAACAGGTACACCATCTCCCACCCCTACTCACTTCAGGAGAAAAGGGAGAGTTCCACAAGGTCCATATGATCACTGCATGAGATTTTTTCTGTCACACTAATGCAGTGGCTCTGCCTTTTATTTCTTATTATCACCATGCATGCAAATGTACTTAATTCCATATGAACTCAAATAATCCAATAGCCTTTCTTGGACCACCCTTTCTGCACTTCCATTGGATGGCTCCCCCATCCAATCCCACTCTAGTGATGGGGGAGAGGGGAGAGACTTTAAACGTCATTGCCCAAACTGTGTTTCTCTCCCTCCCTCCCATTCTCTCTCTCTCTCTCTAAGGAGTTTATCACACAGGACCCATCCCACGCAGAAACTATATTTAAAGTGAAAATCCGCTTTTGTGGGTCCCTTTTCACATGACGTTCGAGGTTAACCCAGACAGAAAGTAGGAAAAACCCGCAAATGCAGGTTGTTTTTCAGACTACATTTGCATGAAAGAGAAATAACGTGAAAATAATCTTAATGGAAAGCCGACAAAACCCACTCTTTTTTACTTTTGGGAAATTCTGAAAGTAGAAAGGAGTGGTTTTTGTCACTTTTCCATCCGGGTTATTTTCATGTTATTTCTCTTTCCGCCAATGTCTCTAAAAAACAACCTGCGTTTGCGGTTGTTTTGCGGATTTTAAAAATCCCATTTCTGTATGGAATTTGCCTTCATGTCCCTCTCTGTGATGAACTCCTAACTGCTGCGAGGCTTTGAATTTTTAAACTTTTTATTTTATTGAGACAGGAACCCTTTCATCCTTCCTCTCCCTTTCCCCCTCCACCCTTCAAGAAGGATTACCCCATCCCATCCCCTTCCTCCCATCTCTGGCATGTTTAGCCTCACTTATCCTTAATACCCTATTCTCCTTTATCACGACCACCATTATTTTGTTTTACATGTGTGTGTATGTGACGTCAAGTACTCCGTCATTTTTTGCTTTACAACAAACTAACAATCTATCTAAAAACACAGTTAAAATTGCAACACAAGCACACACATTACTAAAACTGCAAGTCACAAAAGGGATGAGGAGAGAAGTGGGATTAGTTGGCAGGATGGTGGCTGTGCTGTTGTTCTGGCTGAAGACTTTGGCTTCTTTGCAACTTTGCAAGTAAGGCTCAGCCAAGGTGTGGGTAGCCACCCAGAGGAGAGAAAGAAAAATATAACACACACACACACACACACACACACACACACACACAAGCAAGCTTGCCAAACAGAGGATGCCACTGACCATTCTGTCCCACCCATCCACCCCTCCTTTCCATGCCATGCCAATCCAGATTTTGTCAGGACATACTTGTAAAAAAGCTGTTTCCCCCCTAAAACTGCAGAGTAAAAACTGATTTTTAAAAATAGCATGAAAGCCTAAAAGGGGCATTTTCACTGAAAACAGTCATACGCTGAGTGTTCCTACAGCACTAGAAACAATATTTGCCAGTGTGGCTCTGGATCTAACATATAACAGAGGACGTGTGGCTTAGCTACACAATGATCCCCCCATGGTCTTTCCAGTACAGAAATGATTAACAAAAGGAATTTATTTATGACATCACATCCAGCATTTCTGTGCCCTCTGCTAGCATCTTGGCAGCACCATGAACTGGATAATCTATGTGTATATGAGAGTCAGAGAGGGAAACAACGCCATGCTAAGCATTACTTTTACCAAATATTTCTGTGGCGTGACTTAGGAATGCAGGTGTAGTTAGACTTTTATATCGATACTAGCTCTTCTTCATTGCATTTAGAATACTCCAGCTGAACAATTTACAACTAATTTGTCATCTACAGGATCTATTCAACCAGTCCAGCAAGCCCGCAGTCTTGGCTTTATATTTGATTCTTCTCTGTCGTGTATCCCTCAGATCCACACTGCAGCCAAGGCTTGTAGATTCTTTTTATACAATATTGCCAAAATCCGACCATATCTCTCCACCTCTACTGCCAAGATTCTGGTCCATGCCCTAGTGGTCTCACAACTTGATTTCTGTAACATCCTCCTGGCTGGGCTTCCTCTTTCTCACCTCTGTCCTTTAATTTCTGTCCAGCATTCAGCTGCATGCATTATTACATCCACCCACCGCTCTGACCATATCTCTCCTTTGTTGGCATCCCTTCACTGGCTCCCCCTCCCTTTCTGCATTCAGTATAAGCTCCTGCTGTCAACATTTAAAGCCCTCCATGGGCTGGCCCCTCCTTATTTATCAGACCATCTTTCTCCTCACCTTCCCACTCGGGCTCTCTGTTCTGGTAGTCAAAGTCGGCTGTCCCAGCCCAGGATTTCCTCTGCCCCATCTCAGATTCACCCCTTTTCACTCGCTGCCCCTCACTCCTGGAAACTTCTTCCCCCATGAGCAAGGGCCATCACTTCTTTAACCAGCTTCAAAACAGAGTTGAAGACCATCCTGTTCAGGGCAGCGTTCCCAGGCATTGCATGATTGTCCCTTGCTATTTGATGTTGTTTTCTTGCCTGTTTTATTGAATAATTTCCTGTATTGCTATGTATTTTATATGTATTATCCTATTACAGTGGTGCCTCGGGTTACGAAAGTAATTCGTTCCGCGGCCGCTTTCGTAACCCGAAAAGCCTTCGTAAGCCGAATTGCCATAGGCGCTAATGGGGAAAAGCCGCGTTTCGTGCGAAAAAGCGCCGAAAAGCACCAAAAATTTTCTTCGTAACCCGAAAAAACATTCGTAACCCGGAACAATGATTTCCAATGGGATTTTTTCGTATCCCGAAAATTTCGTAACCTGGGTATTTCGTATCCCGAGGTACCACTGTATTTCTTAGACTATACGCCATAGGCAAGTTTACTCTCTTTTATATTTATTGTTTTTATGTACAGTGCTGTGCAAATCTACAGCGCTATATAAATAATAATAATAATAATACAGTGTGCCCGTGCCATACGCGGGCGTGCCATACGCGGCCTTGAGCATATGTGTTCAAGCCGCGGCACGCGCGGGGCGGAAGGGGCGGTGCATCCCATTCAATTGAATGGGCACGCGCGCCCATTGTGCCCCGTGTGCCTGCGCCACTGCGCCGCCGCACCGCCGCGCACGAGCCCCATTGTTTCCAATGGGGCTCGAGCATAGGCGGAATTCGCCTTACGCGGAGGGATCCAGAACGGATCCCCCGCGTAAGGCGAGGACGCACTGTAATAATAATAAATCTTGTGTATACCTTTATATCCTCTCTTGTTTCTATGGTGGAATTTGAAGTGGCTTTCCATCCAGGCACTGACAAGTTCCAGACCTGCTTCATGGCAGCTAGTTTGCTGAGTATCTCTGCACAATGCAGCTATTGCAGTTTGATACAGTCATGGCTTCCTCCTACAAAATTCTGGGATTTGTAATTTGGAAAAATAGTTAGATTAATTTACTAACAAGCTTTGGTGAATTCACTTGAAATGCCGTACAAGTGAATTCTATTAGAAAATATAACACAACACAAACACTATTTGGCAGATCACTACACTATACCATTATAGCATTCTGACAATATCATCTACAATTGAACAATGTGCCTGGATCTTTATGGTTGCAGGTTATGGAGATGGCATCCTACAATATAGATGTATGTGAGACATGTATAGCTACCATAAAATAGTCCAGAGGAACAGTAATTTGAAACATCTTTGAAACATGCAGTTAAATACACATCCTTCTACCTATACACACACACTGTACCACCATCACTATCATCATCCATCACCATCATCACCTCCATCATTCTTAACAAAACAGATTTTATCCATCAAAGATTATGTCTTACAGGTTTATAGAAAGATGAATAACCAGTACTCCATTTGTTTCATGACATTTTGAACAAAAATGTATCACATTGTGCAGCCCTTTGAAAATTTAGGTTAAGATTTATGGTTTGCATCTTTCTGGATCCTTTTACATTCCATCTCACTCCCACAACTTTGCTTTATACCTGCAGATGTATTATTACTCTTTACTGCATCTGAAGAACTGAGTTTACAACCATAAAAGCTCACCTGTAAATAAAAACCAAGGTGCTGCCACATTTTCCCCTCCTCCTTCCTCATTTTTATGAAGCAAGAGACTAACAAGACTATTATTTTAAACAAAATGTGCTCCACTGAAGTTTGCTTCAGATTCTACAAAAAAAGAAGGGATGGTGTGAAACCTTGCCACAGTGCAAGAACAACCACTTAGGATGGATCCACATTGCAGAATGAAAGCAATTTGATACCACTTTTACGGCTATGACTCTATCCTACAGAATCTTGGGATTTATACTTTGATGAAGTATTCAGCTTGATCTCGCAGAGAGCTCTGATTTGTTTGTGCTACTGGATTATTTTACTCCTGACATTATCTAGCTATCTGAAAGACATTTCTCCTATTTTTCATCACAACATCATAGTAGCCATTGTTTTAAACATACACATTTATTTCCTAGTTTATGAAAACATGAAATCTTCACCAAAAACATAAAAACACAAGTTCCATATTACAGGAGTAGAGTGCTTTCTATGTCCTCAATGGCTCCATTCCATGCATCTTTGAAAACTTGTGAATGTAAGAACTCCACAGACAGGGTGCAGCATGTCAGACAGACCACACAGTTTTTAGTTCTCCTGTCTGATCTCTAGTGGTTCTAATGGCCTGGTTCTTTCCAGACGTTCTACTTTTTACATGGTTTTAATATCTCTTAGAACTATGCAGGATGGCTTTCTGGTTGCTGGTTTTCTTAAGAACTGAACCCTAGATTTATGACAGTAGGTGTTTGTTCTCTGCAGGAATGTAAGAGTGTTGATAAAATGCTGCAGTAGTGGGGATATTTAGGAGAAATGAATTGTGTAAAACAAATTGACATGGTCATTGAAATTCAACCATACTCTATTGGCAGGTGGTTGGTGGGCATCTGTTAAGAAATGACTTGGCATTCACATACGAGAAAGAATATGATGAAGGTTCACACTGAAATCTATGTAGATACACTGTGTGAGACATTGTATCTGTGCTTCATATTTTCTGAATTTTTTTCTGTAAAGAATCTGAAGTCTGCAAAAGTGGAAGTAAGCCATCCACTGATTTAAATGTTTCAGTGCTTCTGCATATTTTAGAACTTTTCCCCCTTTGTACTTTTGTCCTGCTGGTGGTTTTATATTTTTAACAGACTGCTAAGAGAACACTGGTGTGTGTGTGTGTGTGTGTGTGTGTGTGTGTGATTTAAAGATGCAATAAATTAATAGTAAATGAATGGCCTTAAGAGTGCTCGCCTTAATGAAGGGATTTAGATCAAGTTCTCAAGAAACAGAATATTAGTTCTGATGTTTTGAAAATATATATTTTTTTAAAAAACTTGACTGGAATTGTGGAGGAATCCACCTAAGGCAGTCATTTTAAAGAAAGCAATTGGATGTAGCTTGGGTATAAGCAACTTGTCATAACTCACTCGAGTGAATCCTGGGAATCCAATGCAGATGAGTCAAATCTAGAAAGGCCACCCAGGATATGGTTTCATCCCAGAATCTGACCAGGTAATGGCAGACATGATTGGTGAGGATTTTCAACAAGATGAGCTCCCTTCTCAGCTGGACTGACTGACACCCTCATCATTTGCTTCATGCCAATGAGAAAAGGAGTAGCAGTGATCAATACCTTTTGAATAAGCTGACATGACAAATGATGGACATTAAGCCACCTGACTTCTCAGGACTAGACAGCTATCTTTCTACCAGCAATTGCTATGAGTTCATGGTGCTAGTAACAATTCATTCTAGTTGGCTTTCAGTGCTCTTTGTGCTTATGGATTTATTTGGATTCCTGATCTCTGGACCAGGTTAAATGCTACACCTCTTTGTCCTTTCTCTTTTGATTTTCATTTATCATGATTACTAGCTTCTTGTGACAGATTCTGAAATGACTGATACCTTGCTCTGGAACACACCTTTCATCATTGGATTACTCATGGATTACCTGGTGCATCTACACTGTAGAAATAATCAGTGTGGCACAACTTCAAGTGCTGTAGTTCCAGCCTATGGAATTCTGAAATTTGTAGTTTTACAAGTTTGTAGTTTTACACAAGAGGGCTGGTGTCTCACAAATCCCAGGATTCTGTAGGATGGCACAGTAGCAATTGAAGTGATGTTAAACTGCTTTATTTCTACAGTGTAGCTGCACTGTTTTACTGGCTTGATGCAGCTGTAACTGTTTCCCCCTACTATAACATGTCTTTCCTAGTACTTACTGCTGCTAGGTATAGAACACTTGTTCTATTGCTTTTATGACTAGGTTTCTCTGAACAAAGGCCATAACATAAAATATGTGCATGTAGGGGTGAATATTATTGGTTGTCCCAACTGGAATAGAGCCACTAAATCAGTTGTTACACAGTGAGTTCAGGACAGGATTCAAGCTACAATATCTGTATTTCTCCAATTCCTCACATTAATTCTAGATTACTTCCAAGAAAACATCAATGAAATGATTCAGTAGAATTTTTAAAAATCCACAATATAAATTACAAAATTAGCAATTACAGTCTAGGGGAACCATGCTAAAAATCTGATTATGTAATACATAGAGGACATGAAGCAAAGGACAAATGGGCCCACCTTAGCCCTAAAAAGCTGGTCAAGTATAAAAATCACATAAAATAAGAAGCAACTTGTTCTTTAAGCAGCATAAAGGCTCCCATCTGTGTGAGTTCAGTTCAATTCCCAGTTTCACTAGAAATGCACTGAATGACCTTCAAGAAAACAGTAGCTGTGTGGGTTGTTTCTGATTTAACCTTTTTAAAAAATATCGTTGGAATAATTCCCATGGAAGCATACAAGTAGAGAAGAAAAATAATTGCTATCTACATAATATGGTCCATTAAAAAGATACAGGGGTGGGATATTAGATTCCTCCAAGTCCATATATCCACATATGCTTCAATGGGAATAATTTCAATACAAAATGGCTTTCATAGGATTAAGAAATCTGCAACCCTTGCTAGAGCAGGGCAAGGTTCCAGCTAATCTGGGGGCCAGTCATACTTACTTTTTTTGTGTGGAGAGATTTGCATCTGTGAATCGATTCAAGATCGATTCATTGTTCCCACTATGTTTTAAGGCAGCGAATCTTTCCATGGCATTTAAATTCAGTCTGAAGTTCCCATTCACCACTGTTCCAGATCAAAATGGAGGCACCTCCATTTCCTGAATGGTGCCTGCACAATCCAAATCAATCTGATATCTTACTGACACTATTGGAGATGCAGATCATTGCGGTTCTTAAAAAAAGAACTGTTAAGGGATCAGGTGCCAAATGCACCGGTTTAAATGGGATTTTTGGTCCCCCCCAACAATCGGTGCAAGTCTAAATGACACACTATTTCGTAGTGTGAATGGGGCCCTAGTATGTTATTTCCATCAGTGGTAGCCAGATGAAACCAGGTAGTTCATGAGAATTAGCCTAAAAGCCAGACATTTAAAAGTATTCCACTGATTAAGACTTTAGTTTAAATGGGAATACATTCCATTGAATTTAGTGGTACTTACTTCTTCTATGTAGACATGCATAAGTCTGTCCTGTTAGGGATTGTTGGAATATTTCTGAATGTAATAGATCTGTGAAATTTCTAGTGCTGAACTTTGATGTCTCTCCTCTAAAGACCTGTCTTGAGTTGGTAATGGGCTGGATGAGGGAAAACAAACTCAAGCTGAATCCAGAGAAAATGGAGCTGCTTGCAATAGGTACTCCTGGTCCAGGGACGGAGATTTACCAACCAGTCCTCGATGGAGTCACACTTCCCCTAAAGGATGAAATTTGCAGTTTGGGAGTACTCCTGGACTCATCTCTACAGCTGTCATCTCAGGTAGAGGCGATGGCCAGGAGTGCTTGGTACCAACTTCGGTTGATACGCCAACTGCGTCCCTACCTGGCCCAGAGGGACCTTGAAGCAGTAATACATGCACTGGTAATCTCTTGTCTTGATTTCTGTAACACATTCTACATGGGGCTACCTTTGTACCAAGTTTGGAAGCTTCAATTGATCCAAAACGCTGCAACCAGATTGGTCATAGGAACATCAAGATTTGACCATATTACTCCAATATTAAGATCTCTTCATTGGCTGCTGATCAGCTTCCGGGCACAATACAAAGTGTTGGTTATTACCTTTAAAGCCCTATATGGCTTGGGCCCGAGTTACTTAAGGGAACGCCTCTCCTTACACAATCCGCCCCGCACTCTTAGAACATCAGGGGAGAAACTATTGGAACATATGAAAACTAGACTAACTACAACTTCCCATAAAGCATTTACAGCCGTGGCCCCTAAATTATGGAACAACTTACCAGAAGAGATCCGTCTCATTACCACCTTAGAAGCCTTTTAAAAAGGCACTTAAGACAGATCTCTTCCAGCGGACCTATCCACTGGACCTTTTATAGCTGATTTTATGGAACATTCCCACTTTGACTTGATAGCGCAGAAAATTGATGTCGTGATTGGTAGTAATAGTTCTGTTTTACTGTCTGTATTTTTAGATAATATTGTATTTTGTATGGTATTGTGATTTTTATTCTTTGCTGTAATCCCGCCTCGATCTGCAGGGAGAGGCAGGAAATACAAATTATTATTATTATTATTATTATTATTATTATTATTATTATTATTGATCTATTGATGATATCCTTTGCTTCCACTCATTTTATGTTGCACTGGATTCTTTAGTTATATTTTTTATTTTTTTAGTTTTTATTTCTGCATTTAATTGTTTTCACTTTTATTTGTGAGGCACCTAAATATATATAATTGTTACAATATATATACAACATATAATCATTACAAATAAGAGAACAAATAAATTGCTTTTTTCCTGTTATTTCTAGCATCCGATATCAGCATTTGCTATGTAGAGGTATAGTGCCTCAGAATATGGAAGCTCTTTTTCACTGTCATTGCTTGTAGTGATTGATAGACTTATACATCATGAATTTATTTAATCTCTTTTGCATTTGAAAGGAACCAGCTTTGTTTTCTTGTCTGTAAAGCACAGGCAGGAGACAGAAGGAAATGAATATTTATAGTATTTATTTGTTGCAATTCTTTATATCCTGTGTTTCAGGGTAAAATCCTTCAAAGTCTGCTTACAAGTAACATAAAAAGAAACATATTAATATAAACGTTATTAAAAACACTAGCCCATTGGACAGCTGATGGTAGAAGATTCTGTGTAGGAAAGGCAGTTGACTAGAAAGGAAGTACAGTACAGTAAGAATATAAAGCTTTATATTTTTCATCTTCACCTGCAAGGATAAATAGCTTCCATAATATTCCTCCTGCTATGGGAGAAAATAACAATTTCTGTGCAGGTCTTAAGAGGTCTTTGTACTTTGTAAACCCTTAAAGGGAGTTATTCTACCTGTGGCTTTTCTGCACTGTAAAAACATGCTTTTTATGGCCCAAATGTGCTTCCTGTTCATGAAATAGTGTTTTCTGTGCATGGGAAGAAGTGAGGTGAGTCTCACAGGGGGAAAAAAACAATGCACAGAATAACTACCCACAACCTTTGGCTGCTGCCACACTGCATAATTAATGCCGTTTGACACTGCTTTAACTGCCATGGCTCCATGCTATGGAATCCTAAGATCTGTAGTTTGTTGTGGCACCAGAGCTCTTTGACCAAGAAGGCTGCATATCTCAGATAACTACAAATCCCAGAATACCACAGCATTGGGCCATGGCAGTTAAAAGTGGAGCCAAATACATTAATTCTGCAGCACATTCTATTTGTTGCTATTCTATCCTTTGTGGCAGGAGTTTTGTAACATCAGAAAATCCATTATTTTGCCAGGAAATATTAATTCCATTTCTACAGCAGTCTGAGGTGTCTTTGCTTACCCACCATGCTGTCCTAAGATATTTCACCATCTCTTGGTGGTGATGGCAGCTGAGGCAGAGACCAGAGATGATTTTTAACTTTGTGCCACTCTATTTCCTTTTTAAAAAATTATTTTCTGCTTTTTAGAAGCTAGAAATGGCAAGAAACAGCAACAACTGCCCTCAATTATCTTGACAATATTTTACCAGTGGCATTATCCTGCAAACTTTCAGCTTTGAACGTTTAACAGCCATTTGAACAAACTGAACAAAAAACAGGTTAAAGGTGTCTTAAAGGGGTCAAAGGAGGGAGGAAAAGACTGAAGGAAGAACTATAATGATTAATGCAAGGCTGTCTTGGTTGTTCATCTAAAACCAATCTCTGTACTGTGAGAAATATAGTCCCTGTGGGAATTTAACAGGAGCAAATGGCAGGAATTTAGCCTCAGTAAAGAGTCAGTAGAGCCTATGATATCAGTTGCCCCTGTGTAGAATACTGTATTGTCTATTTTTGTCAGTGAGTGGGAAGACATTATCGTTCTCTTCTCCATTCAAAAGAAATCTATATTATAAAATTTAATATTAAGGCTATAAGGCGTATATAGATGGAATGGCTTTCACAGTAATTAAAAGTATTTTCAGATGAATGTTTTTACTTAGAAATCTAGTAAAAAAAATTAATAGATCCTGATTAAATATATGGAAACTGTGGGATCATTCTTATTGATTAAGTGTGAACTTGCTGGCCCTGATTTTACAAAAACAATCCAAAGTGTTTTTGGACTGCAGTTAGTGATCAGTAAATTATCCTTAGCTTAATTTATAATGGGTTCAGATAATGACAGCTATTCCCCACTAATAGTAAATATAATGAATCAACTGATGGTAAATATATACCAATGGCATACACCACGGTAAATATGAGCCAATCTCATGAGGCAGCTAAAAAATCCAATGCAATTTTATGCTGTATCAAGAGAAGCATCATGTCTAGATCAAGGGAAATAACAGTGCCACTCTATTTTGTTTTGGTTCCTCACTTGGAATACTGTGTCCAGTTCTGGGCACCACAATTCAGAAAAGACACTGACAAGGTGGAGCATGTCCAGAGCAGGGTGACCAAAATGCCGAATGGTCTGGAAACCATGCCCTATGAGAAGAGACTTAGGGAGCTGGATATGTTTAGCCTGGAGAATAGAAGGTTATAGGGGGATATGATAATTCTGTTTAAATATTTGAAGGGATGTCATATTGAGGATGGAGCGAACTTGTTTTCTGCTGCTCCAGAGAATAGGACCCAGAGCAATGGAAGCAAACTATAGGAAAAGAGATTCCACTTCAACATTAGGAGGAACTTCCTGGCAGTAAGAGCTGTTCAACAGTAGAACACACTCCCTTGGAGTGTAGTGAAATCTCCTTTTTTAAACAGTGGTTGGATGGCCATATATCTGTTCCTGCATGGCAGGGGGTTGGGCTGGATGGCCCTTGTTGTCTCTTTCAGCTCTATGATTCTATGATCTATTTTTACACACACTCCAGTCCTTCTGAGATATAGAAACTTTATTATGCTCTTGGAAATGTCACTGAGTGCCTTAATATGACTCTTTTATGAGTCCCCAAGAGCACCTCAGTCATCTTGAATCACACCTCTCCTTCCGCCCAAAGTTCCTTGGAAGTAGTAGCAGTGGTGATAGGTGGGAGGTCTGTGTGGGTCTGTCCTCCATTCCCAGATACCTCAAATGCTTAAAAAGCAATCCCTTTCAGGGATGGCAGAGAACTTGAGAAATAGTCTCTTATTAGATTCTAGAGCGGCAGTGTGCAACTGCATGGGGCATATTTTTGGTGCACTGGAAGTAAAGGCATATGTCACTTTTATTGCCTGATTTGCAGAGGAAAATAAAGGTTTTTCTGGTGTTTTTGTGGAGGAGGAGAGAAGGCAAACTGCTTGGTTTTGTTGTTGTTTGAGGGTCAACATTTGTCCAATATTTACCAGAAAAAAATAGAAGGATCTGGAGTTTTGGAGAAAGTGACAGGGGGCTTCAGAGACCACTGACGTGGAGTTTGGAGCTCTCAATGGACCACACTTTCTCCTCCTTTGCTTGCTCTATATATGTCAGACTACCCATGTCCAGGGATTCCTACACCTGTGACACTGCTAAGGATGCTCATAACTCTATCCCAGGACTAAGAGAATGGAGGTATGTAGTTTCCAGCAGATTCATTGTGAAATCCTATCTGTCTACAGCTGGCCCTTGGTATCCACAAGGTTTGGGTTCCAGGAACCCCCATGGATATAAAAATCCATGCTCAAATCCCATTGTATACAATGGAGTAGTACTGTCCCTTATATAAAATGACAAAACCAAGGTTGCTTTTTTGGAATATCTGGGGATGGGGGATATTTTCAAGCTGATGGCGGAATCCATGTTTACAAAGGGCTGACTGTATTTATCTATCTCAGGGCTCCTGGAATTCTCAGAAGCCCAATCGATAATTTGAGTCAGAGAAAAATTTTGTGGGAAAATGGCACTCCCTTTGATAGTCAATCAAGTGGAAACATAATCTGGACTCTAAACGAAATAATAAACTTTGCCAACATCACCAATTATTCCACTGATTACATTGTGTGCCTCTTGAGAAAGAGCAGGAGAAACGTTAATTCAGGAAGGGAGGACAGGATGAATATTATTCTAGGCTATATATGTACCTATTATATTTCTGTCTGTCCTTCCTTCTTTCCTAAAAAAAATAAAAAATAAAGAGAGCCCAACAACATAAAAGATTTTCCCCAGGGATTAACACATCTGCAATCCAAACATTCTTTTTATCAAACACAGTTAAATATGACATGGGATCTTTTCATTATCTGTTTGAATCATAAAGATTTTTGCTTCACTATTTTTGACAACTATTTGTTTATTTATTTCATTTATTTATCCCAGAAAGGGACCCAAGTCAACTCACAGGTAAAGCCTTTTTCGGTCTTTTGTTTCCAAAAGTTCTTTGCAAGTGGTAAATTATACATTTTGCCTTGATTTCAGTGTAGCATTGCAGTCAGTTTATCATGGAGTTTCTCATATTCATCCTGTCCAATATTGCTGCATGAACCGACGTATCCCTATTAAGATGATCAACACCTTTGTTTACAGAGATGATATCACAATCACTACTATTACTTTTGGTAGAAATATTTAGAAGTATTTCTGAATCCCTTCTTAACTGTACAAATCTTGAAGCAGTTATAACACAACTCAGGAAGGATAAAAGAGTTCAATAAAAGCACAGTAATGCAGGATAGGAGGGAGTTCCAAATAGCCCATGGCTGCAGGAAAGCCAAATTAAAAAGATATATTTTCAATAATTGCCTGAAACATCCACATATTGGGCTCTAACATGTTGCATCCACTAAGCTAGGTACTGCTACACTGAAAACCCATCTCTGTGTTACAGGCAGAGAAAACAGGGCTTCCTTTGAAGGGCATAATAGCTTGGAGGGCTGGCATGTAGGATATTGCATTTCTCTCCCTTCCCTCTCAGCGCACATACATGGGTAACCATGCTGTCATAATGCAAAAGCCAGACATCATGAGGAATGGAACTGGTATATATGGTTTCCATTTTCCTGTTCAGCTTTTCTTCTTCTAGT
>NC_056527.1:38986064-39084493 GCF_019175285.1 Sceloporus undulatus | reverse complement strand
TGGTCAAGAAATTTGACCTAGCTGGTTTGGTTAATGAGAGTATCCATAAGACTGTCAGTTTCCTATAAGACTGAGCATAGTGATTGTCATATACAAAGATAAAATAGAGGTAGAATATGGTTATGTTTTGTCCCATAAGAAATCTTCAACACAGAGTAAGTAAGTTGACATAGGAAGGATAATCTCCTGCCAATTAAGACTGATTATCTGTCCAATGAATATCTTAATCACTGTATAGGGCTGGATCTTTGGAACCAATGTAGTATTTGCCTAGATTAACAGATTTTACCCTCAGTGTGTGCTTTCTTTCATACCAGTATTCTCTAGCACTGGAAGGGAATTCTTCAAAATCAGTAGATAACTTATTTGTAGGCCTGTCATCCATTTTGGAGTTCCTCCATATGATATACTCTTAGATTGTTCTAGAAATCCTGAGCCGTAAACCATCAGTTAAAAATAAATATAATTGTGACTTCTCAGGCTCTGAAAACTATGAAGATGCCATGAGTCTTGGCCTGCAGTGATTAGAAATGAGTCACATTCTGTCTGAACAGCTGATGCAGCTTAGCTTTTCATAAAACCAACCACTCATGAATCACCTGGGTGTCTTTTTGCACAGTGCATTCCTTGTCCTCTCAAGCACACCTGGCTTGCTCCTGCTATCTTTTTGATGCACATAATAATAATGATCAGAAAATAATGAACTAATTTGATGGAGGAGGGTTGGTTTTATGTGCAATGTTCTGCTGAGTGACTCTCAGATATATCTTCCCCTCTTTTTAAAACAATACTATGGTTCTTTGGCAGAATGACTAAGCATGCAACCCTCCAGATGCTGTGGGACTACAAATACCAGGAACTCTATCTATCATTACCAATGGAGAGGAATGAATGGTGGGAACTGAAGCTTAACAACATCTTCAGGGCTACCCACCTCTCACCAACTACATGTGATGGAGACCAGAGTATGGAAAAATTACCTTTTGGACTGCAACTCCCATAAATGTATAGATAGATTGGCCAGTGATCATGTTTACTGGAGGTAGAATGCAAAGACATAGCTGGAAAATGGGTATGCAAGGGGATCTTGTAGCACCTTTGACAGTAACTGAAAAAAAGACACTAGTGACATGAGCTTTTGTAGATTTGAGTCTACTTCCACTCCGTGCTACAAGATGCCTTTGCATGTCTATTGGGGTATTGCAAGAGTTTCAGTTCAAGAAATACATTGGTGAACAATGTTTCTCTATGTTGACACTTGTATGTATAAACAAGAAAGAACAAGCAGAAAATGAAAGGACTAGTTTTAAGCTCTGGAAAACATCCTTTTAGTATTTCTCACTGTAAAGTTTATATAGAACATTAATGCCAGTATCCTGCCAATGACAAGTGCAAGTGGTAGTAAGCATGTGCAGTAATTTTTTTTTAGACAATGCATAATTGCTGAATCAAACTGATGGCAGCATGAGGAGAATTGTGCATGCAAGACTGTTGCACACATAGTAGGGTATTAAATTTGAAAGAGTAGCAAGTGCAGCTAGACTGTTGTCGTAGTTTGAGTGCTGGACTATGGCTCTAGAGTCCAGGGCTCAAATCCCAGCTTGGCCATGGAAACCCACTGGGTGACCCTGGACAAGTCACTCACTCTCAGCCTCTGAGCATGGCAATGGCAAACCCCCTTTGAAGAACTATGCCAAGAAAACCTCATGATAAAGTAGAAATGCTTTGATTGTGTCTTCCTGCATGGCAGGGGGTTGGACTGGGTGGCCCTTGTGGTCTCTTCCAACTCTATGATTCTATGAACTGAACCTGTCACCTCATCTCCACACCCACAAAGTTTTGCATTCCTATGGACATTCTCACACAGAGACTGCTATATAGGTCTGCTCCTGGGCTTTCCACCAAATGCATCCGAGGAAGTAGACTCAAAAGCTCATGCTATCAATTTCTATCTTTCAATTAGTTTCAAAGGTGACACAAGATCCCTTTACATACTGATTTTCCAGACTGACACAGATATGTCCTTGAATTCTACCTGTATGCATGATTTAAAATGATCTCTATGGTATAGTAGTTCAAGACTTTTTCTGCTATGCTTTGCTTCTTCTTTTTTTGAAAGCAGCAGTAGGTACCAGCTACTAAGTGAAATCAGCAGGATGAAAAACAACAGGGGGGAGGGGCTTTAATTTTGTGTACTATATAATTTTCCCTCAAGGAATCTCATCTAAACTACGAATAACTACCGCAGTACAAAATGCAGTCACTCCTGTGTACATGATGTTTCTCTCAGCTCATGGTCAACAGTAGAGTAATTGACACAATCTGTGAGGAGGTGCTGAAAGGTTCTTTGACCAAGAAGGGAATGACCTAAAGCCATAAAACTTAAATGCTATTCCACAAATTCACTCTGAAGTCTGATATGCTTAGTGCATCATTTCTCATTTCTTTAACCCAATAATAATAATAATAATAATAATAATAATAATAATAATTCTGATGTCTGTCACTGAAATACTGTTCTACTGTTGCTATCAGCACTAAATTTGAAAATTTCCTTCCTTTCAAACTCCACAGCCATGGAGAAACCAAGTGTCACCACATAACTGCTGTTTGGTCTCTGGATCATTGTGATGTAACCATGTTTCATCAACAGTGACAAGTGACTAGATCACTGAAAATGCTACAAAATCAATTTGGAGTTATCAACTTGACTTCATTTCTGGCCAGCATTCAAACATTTCGCCCAAGAGAGCATCCAGGGCTGTGTAGGGGACACAGTGAAATGGGTGGAGTGGGCACTGGTGGAGGAGAACATCTTATCCAGGGTTCTCTCAAATGTTGCAAAATCCCTGTCAGTAGTTTTTTGTGGGTTTCTCAGGCTATGGGGCCCGAAAAACCCACAGAAAACTATGGATGCTGGCCATAAAAGCCTTTGAATTCCCTGTCAGTAGCATTTGCTTACTCTCTCAGTGAAATGGATATGATTCGAAAGTGTTGAAATTTGGCCGAATGTGAATCTCATATCTATTTCATAGAACATGAACAAAAAGTAGGTTTTTCATGATTCAGCAAAAGTTTTGCAACCTTACAAAACAATCAAACCCATTGATTTCTGTGTGACTGATGTGGGAGCAATTGTGCAATCCTGCAGTAATGCAGCCAAAATGTTGATTAAACAAATGCAATGGAAATCAGTGCTAATGCTTGAAGTGAGAAGTTTTATCAGCCTATGTAGATAAAACTGAATGAAAGAATGCAACAGTGGCATAAACTGTCTTGCCACCTGCAGCTTGGAGGTCATCTATCAATGTCCTGCTGCCCCATTGCCCCCTTATTTCTGCTGCTAGCCATCCATCATCAGATCACATCTTATGATTTACAAATAGGTATTGAGGATCTGAAATTTTAGGCTAGGTTGGCCAAAACACAGATCTCCTGACGTTTCAAACTACAACTCTCAAAACACCATACCATTGTCCACAATGCCTGGGGATGATGCGAGTTGTAGGCCAAACACTGTGGTTGTTTTATTTTTTTCAAAATTCTAGAATAGAGTACACCTACCTCAGAACTAATCTACTAGTCCTTTTTCCTTGTTTCTTTTATCCATCCTACATTGTGTTTCATTGTTACTTGCTTATTCCTTCAATGTTCTGTGTGTAGGCAATACATCACTTTAGAGATGGAGATTACAACAATTAAAAACAAATGTACCAGTTCAGGTTGGGAGCTGGTATACCTATAAGGTATTTTGTTCACTTAGCTTGTTCATTGAAATGGCAAGATGGCCCATCTTGAAGTACAGGAAACAACATCCTTCACAGTATTTGGGTATTGTGAGTTCAGAGATGTTTCCTCCTTTTTAACAAGATTATAGCTGCCATGAGAAAACCTGGAAGTGGAACTCTAAATCCATCTGAATCTGAGATAGACTCAGAGCTTTGCTGGACTATAATAATAATATAATAATAATAATAATAATATTTATTTGTATACCGCCCTATGGGAAACCAATCCGGGCGGTTATTATACATCAACCGTCCACAACCTAATGTCTTCCTGTGCTTTTTGGCTTCAGCTTCCTTCATCCCCCAGCCAATACGACCAATAATCAATGGCCTATGTTGGTAATTATATTCCAGCACATCTGTAGGGCACTAGGTTGGGGAAAATGGGTGTATTTTACAGCAAATAAAGACACACACCACTGTTAAAGAGGAAACCATAAGAATCAGGATCAATGACACACACATACCTCTGTTCTTTTCATTACATATATATTCCTTGTGTCATCAAAATCAAGGAAGCATCTCATCTTGGCACTGCTAGCCAGTGCCATTGACCAACTAGCTTAGCTTCACACCAGTCTCTGAGGCTTATGCTCTTGCTTCTAAGAAATGCAGATTTTCAATAAAGCACATACCTAGGAGGTAGTCAAAACAACCAAGAGAAACTTGGGGTTGGTGGGGGGAGGGCAGGGAAGGCAGAAACAAATCACAAAAAGTTTGCAAATGGATCTTGTAGCACCACTGAAACTTAGCAAAAGAAGGTGAAGCATAAGTGTTCAAAGCTTATGTTACAACTTCTTTCGCACAATTAATCTCAAAGGTGCTACAAGATCCCTTTGCATACTTAGATTCCAGACTAACATGGCTATCCCCCTGAATGCATAAAAGTGTTATTCTTGGTGTGACTGAGACAAAATTTTACCCTATGATGTCCATGGATAAAAGGTAGAATTCAAAGAAATCGCCACATTAGTCTGTAGAATCAGTATGTAGAGAGATCTTGTAGCACCTTTGAGACTAACTGAAAGAAAGAAGTTGGCAGGCTGAGTTTTTGTAAACTTCAGTCTATTTCCACAGAAGCATTTGGTGGAGTGGAAGCCAGGTACAGACATATATATGCTGCCAACTTCTTTCTTTCAGTTTGTCTCAAAGGTGCTACAAGATCTCTCTACGTGTGGATAAAAAGTGGTCATCTACTCTTTAAAAAACCTAATGTGCCCTGGCACTTTGAGAGGTCTTTTCAGAAAGGCATCCAAACAGCGATGCCAAGGAGTGATTGTCTCCCTGGCCATGTGTTTACTGGTGTTGGCCAGAGTGATTCAGTGCACCTGATACTTTTGCACATCACTCATCCTGGAAGCATCCCAAGAACAGCTAAGCCTTCCTTTCCACTCCCCTCCCCCTTTTCCTTTTGCATCAAAAACACGACTGAAAAAGATTTCTTCCCTTTTGTTTTAAAGACTTCTCAACACACACTGAAATTACTCAGCAGAAGCCATTCCATTTCCTAAAGGAGATGGGGAAGGGGAAAAAGAGAGCCCAATCCTACCGATGCCTGTTTGTTTGTGATTGTAAACACATAAACCAGAAGAAGAGCATTTATGTAACTCTGAAATCTTGCTCCCAGTAGCTGTTTTAAAAAGACAGCGCTAGAAGTATTACATTTCTCTAGGCTTCCTGCTGTGTTGTATCTTTTCTCAACAGAGGGCACCAGGGGAATCTAAGAATCCCAGGCTATAAATAGAAGTAGGTGCTTTGGGTCTTTTTTAAAAAAAAGAGAGGAAGAGAGAGAGAGAGGAAGAGAAAGATGGCCCTCTGTATCCATGGATTCCTTATCCATGCATTCAAGCATCCATGGCTTGAAATTATTAATTAAAAAAAGATATAAATTCCAAAAAGCAAACCTTGATTTGGTGATTTTCTATAAAGAACACCCTTTTACTGCATCTGAGGAAGTAGAATCAGGTCTACGAACCGTCATGCTGCCAACCTCTTTCTTCCACTGAGTCTCAAAGGTGCGACAAGATCTGGCTCCATACTTAGTCTAGGAAAGCTCATGCTGCCAACCTCTTTCTTCCACTGAGTCTCAAAGAGGTTACAAGATCTCTCTACATACTTAGTCTGGGAAACGTCTTGCTGTCAGCTTCTTTCTTCCACTGAGTCTCAAAGATCTCTCCACATACTTAGTCTGGCAAACCTCATGCTGCCAACTTCTTTATTTCAGTTAGTCTTAAAGGGGCTACAAGATACAAACTTCTACAGTCTCTCGTGGCTAAATCTTTGAATTCCACCCTTTCCTGAAACCACTGTATACCATGAGACTTGAGTATCCATGGATTTTGACATCCATATGGCTGGTGGGCGTCCTAGAACCAAACCCCAGAGGATCCCAAGGGCCCAGTGTATATATCTATATCTATCTTAAATGTGGGCTGTGAGCCTGGAGGGTGCTGGGTTCAGATTCTGGTCTCGCTGGGGCTGGGCTTCCTCCTTCGGCTCCCCCTCTTCCCAGCCCCCTTCTTGGCGAGGTCATTCCAATGAGAGAGAAGGAAGGAGGGGAGGGCCACCTCTCTCTCTCTCTCTCCTTCTCTCCCTCCCAACCCTGGCCTCTCTGTGGCTCTTCTTGTTGAAGAAGGCAGACACTGAGGTGTTGCACAGGATCCGCCTCTGCCAGAAGACCAGAGACTCCTAGACGCCGCCGTTGAGAGGAAGGCAGAGAGAGAAAGAGCGAGACGCACAAGAGACGCTTGGATGGGGGCCTGGCCAGCATGAGATCCATGACATCTCTGGGGAGGAGGGGGCTGATCTAAGAAGGGGCTGGGGAGAAGAGAAGGAAGGAGGGAGGGGAGAAAGAGAAAAGATAGATAGACAGAGAGAGCGTGCTTAAGAAGAGAAAGAGAGAGGCGCACAGCTGGGCAGGCGATTTCAGCACCCTGGACAGCTCCCTCTGCGGAGGCTGTCCTCGCCAGGCTCTGTCCATGGCCTCGTCTCCAGGCAAGAGGCTGCAACAGTGAGGCCATCAAGAGGAGAGCCCCAAAGAGAAAGCTTTCTCTCTGCCTTGGAATAGTGCCAAACTGGGGCTCAAAGCAAGAGTGGAGAAGAAACAGAAGCAGCAATAAGAAGCAGCATCAGAAGCCCACCTTTCTCCCTGGAGGCCCCCCAGCCTTCTTTTCTTCCTCCTCCAAGCTTCCTGGCCTGCCTGATGGAGCTGTAAGAGACCTTTGCCTTGAATCCTCAGGTCCAGCATCCCTGAAAACAAAGAACCTGAACTTGATCTCAAACCCCACCAGGAGGAGAAAAGAAAAAAGAAGAAAAACCTTCTCCCCTTTCCTTTCTTTTTGGGACTGGGGGTGATGCCTGCTGGCTGAAGAGCAAGGAGCCAAAGAGGGGAGACCTCTCTCTCCTTCCCTCCTGCCCCCCACGCCTCTTGATCCCACCTCCCCTTCAGAGAAGGCGTTGCTTCTAAACAACCCCCCCCCCCAAACCAACCCCCCAGCCGATCTGGTGTCAGGAACGATGACCAAGCGAGGATGTGCACCAGCGGCCAGATCATCGGGAGCCTCCTGGTGCTCTCTGTGCTGGAGATAGGGCTGGGGGTCTCCAGTCTGGCCGTGGGGGCCGTCAGCTTCAGCCTGGTCCTGGCCGATGGAGAGCGCGCCACACAGCTGGGAGACTCTTCTCCGGTATGGAGCGGGGTGTGTGTACGTGAAGCCATTTCACTCTCTCTCTCTTTCTTTCTTTTTGACAAAACTCTGCTGTGATGGTGATCGGTGCCTTTTGGCTGGGCAGCCCTTTCCCCTCTCCTTCCCTTGCATGCTTCTTGCATCCCTGGTCTACATGATGGAGCTGAATAGAGACCCTGGCCCTGCCTCCCCAGTCCCAGCATCCCTCAAGACATTATTTTAGGGGCAAAGAACTTGAACTTGATTTCAACCCCCATCAGGAAAAAGAGTAAAAGATCCCCATTCCATTTCTTTTGGGCTTTATACTGTAAAGAGATCATGGCCCTGCCTCCCCAGTGCCAGTATCCCTTAAGATATTTGAGGTGCAAAGAATTTGAACTTGATTTCAAAAAAAGGTTCCCCTTTCCATTCTTTTGGGCATTATACCCTTCGAACAAAGCACTTCTATCCTTCTTTTAATTGCATTCTATTTTTTAAAACCAGAGATCTGATTCAAGATTGTAGCAGATTGTAAGCTGCTTTGAGTCCCAGTTTGTGTGTGTGTGTGTGTGGGGGGGAGTTGGATATAGATACAGTCAGCCCTCCTTATCCACGGATTTTTATATCCATGGATTCAAGCAGCCACAGCTTGAAAAATACTCCAAAAAAGGATGAATTCCAAATAGCAAACCTAGATTTTTCCATTTTATATTAGAGGCACCATTTTCCTTTTTCATTGTATTGAATGGGACTTGAGCATCCACGGATTTTGTTATCCATAGGGAGTCCTGGAAACAAACCCCAGTGGATAACAAGGGCCCACTGTATAACAACAACAGCATTGGGCTGTGCACATGGCAATAGTTAATTCTCCTGGAAACTTTTTGTTTGTTTGGTTTCCCACCTCAACCTAGCTGGAAACCCCTTCCAAGGCAGATCTCAGAAGGCATGGGGGTTTGTTTGGGGTTTCTGGACCCAGAAAAAGGTAGCTGGGAGTTGATGCATGACATCATTTCTGGTGAGGAGGACAGAGCAGCTGCAGCATCTTAGGATGCAGGAAGGGTTTCACCAGGGGCTGGAATCAACAGTAGGCATCCAGCTTGGTCACTTTGCAGGCTGGCCTCTTTCAGCTCCACTGGACTGATAACTTCCACTGTTAAGAAAAGCAGATCCCGGTGTTGATGTCTGACCATCAAGGCAGAGTGTCATTTTTACATCCAATAGTACTCAAAGACGATAGCGGTGTTAGTTTGAATCAGGCTGCAAAAGTACTTGAAGCACCTTTGAGACTAACCAGAGAAACAAGTTTGTAGCGTAAGCTTTCTGTAGGCTGCATCTGATGAAGCAGACTCGGTCTACAAAAGCTTATAGTGAAGACTTCTTTCTTTCCAATCAGTCTCAAAGGCTTTTACATCCAGTACAATCCTCTCTTTGCTGAAGGTTTACATTGTGTGGTTTTTCTATTGGGATTCACTAGAGTTGCAACCCATGTGTGTTGTGTGTTTTGAGGAGCAAAGCTAGGCATTCGTAATGGGATTTCTTTTCACCAAAAAGGCGTGGAAAGAGAAAACTAACCATGTTTAGTTCTCACTGAACTCAATTAAAATTTAGCAGCACTCGGAAATCCCATTGGGTAGGCTTGGATTTAAATGTTCTTAAAGTTGTGTCCTGGTATAAAGCATCAGTTTTCAAGCCACTTGCTTGGGATAGCCAGCAGAACTTGCATTGGAATTACTGAAGTAAGCTGATGGATGCATTTTAATTTGTGTCTACATTTAAATGCCATTGTACCATGAAAGACATGTATCCTTACTGGCTTTGAATTATATTATATTTAACTAAATCAAATTTTAAAGTAAGTGAAAGAAAATCAAAAGTGGCCAGTCCTAGGACTCATAATCTGAACTGAAGGAAAACTTCCTCTGAAATGAAAGAAAAGTACATTCATAGATCAAGTATGATTCTTTTTGACAGCTGGGATTAAATGGAAAGAAATTATAATAATGCAGAAAATGAGTATGCATGCATAATATCCTCTTCTTTTAGACTGAATAGAAGAACAGTCTTTGTTTATCTTGATTTGATGTCTGCTTTGCATACTTGCCATATATTTAATCTTATTCATGAAAATGGAAAACAACAGCACATTGATTAATACTGTTTGAGCAGAAGAAGCATCTGTAGAAGGTGGCAAATGCTAGAAATTCTCTCAGGTGGCCCAAGGATTTGTGGAACAGGGACAGCTAGACCTGTGTGGACAATATGAGTTGTGTCAAAAGATTTTGGGTAGACAGCTAAATTTCTGATAATAATTTACAGCAGAGGAAGATATGTAGAGAGATCTTGTAGCAGCCTTGAGAATAATTGAAAGAAAGAAGTTGGCAGCATGAGCTTTCATAGACTTAAGTCTACTTCCTGTAGATAAAAGTATTGGCATTCTTTGTTTTATAGCAATGGGCAGATAGACATCTATTAATACTTTTCAGTAGGCTTTGCAGCCCCCATTGTTAGCTCTGGTGTTGTTTATTCCCAGGCCTCCCTACTGGTAGTTTTGGTGCATGCCCATGTGAGTGATTAATTTTGTCTACCACATATGGGCAGCCTGATTTAGATCATTACACACAAAATGGATTTATACAATCATATTAATTTTCACAGAAAAAGGCCTTCTTGAAGTCACCTTGCACATTAGTTCCAGGTGGATGCTGTACAGCTAACAAAGTTAAAAAATAATAGAATTGATAGATGGCATGCACATAGAAGGGATTCACAACACTGGGTTCTAGCTGAATGCTCAGCTAAAATGAGTGGAAAAATGCGCCATGTTCTAGGATGGTGGATGGTTTAAACTCAAGGCAGAGTTATGCATGCTTAAGCTCCATGAAATCAATGGTCTTCAGTAAACCTAGCTCTGCATTGGATTTAGGCCAATGTGAATCCACCCTGAAGTATTTTTTCACGCTTGTTTTGATTAACTTACATTTTATTAATGAAGACATTTCTATGCCACTTTTCACTTTTAAAAAGTATCAAGGTGGGAGGCATCTTCTCTGAAGATGCCAGCCACAGATGCTGGCAAAACATCAGGAATAAATTCTTCTAGAACATGGCCACATAGCCCCCAAACCCCACAAAAAACTATGGATGCTGGCCATAAAAGCCTTTGACTTTATATCAAGGTGGGACTTTTGTAGTGGGGAAAATCAGGCATTTAAATAGTGATTATTCTGTGCAAAACACAATATTGCAATTAAGATTTTCACACACATGGCTATTAAACAGGCAATAAGCAGGCAATAAACAGCAATAAATCATTTCTGGGATTGCCCGATTAACGATTTGTTGCTATTTATTGCCTGATTATTTCCTGTTTAATAGTGATGTCATGTAAAAATCTTAATTGTGATATCACGTTTTGCATGGGATAATCACTGTTTAAACCCCCGGTTTTGCCCGATTTCTTCCATGTGATAAGATTCATACTATGAGGAGCAATAGCAGTATTTCATGAGACTCACCCCTGTTTGGAGGACATAACTGTGTATGCATTATATTTCTGCCTTTAGGCATCTTGGAGGACCCTACCTATCCAGGTCAATATATAGAATAAGGTGTGCATCTTTTGCCCCAGGAAGAAATGGATGTAGAAGTCCCCTTTGGGTTTCAGGCTGAACTACAGAGATAATGTAGTAGTACAATTCTCACAGCTTCTTAAGGAAAGCAAAAGTTATGAGCTTGCTCATACAGTTAAGGTCCCCAACCACTGGCTGTTGGGAGAACCATCAGCACCTCCACAAAATAATGGCTAATTTACAATCCATTCCATGGCTCACTATGCTCCCAGTGCACAGGGGCCATAGTGACCCTGTACATCTGCTCTTAATTCCCTTGCCAATTTTCAGGCTAACAGTCTAATAAAAATAATATTTACACTGAAGAAGGACTCCATAAAGTCCAATGAGATTTATGTGCAAATAAGTGGAATTGTAGTATGAAATGCTGGAAAACCAAGAGCTTTGGTATCATCTCTGGTGCTTTCAGATACCAGAGGTAGCATTAAAAAAAAAAAGAGGGGAAGATAAATTACCTTGCACTTCTGAAGAGTACAGCCATTTGAGCAAATCTGATTTGTATGCACACTTCCTAAAAATAACATAACACAGAAATGTAATTAAAGGCCTTTGACCCACTTCTCTCTTCAAATAGCTGCAACTAGATGGAAGCCCAGTTTCACACATAAGTAGCTAAAGGCAAGGTTACTATGGAAACCTTGACTCTACATATCCTGCTTGGATTGAAACCACACACATCTCTCTTACACAGTTTGTGCCACTATTAGGTTGCTGTGTGAAATATTTTCTCATTTATTTATATGTGGGCATTTTTACCTTCCATCTCTCTCTCTCTCTCTCTCTCTCTCTCTCTCTCTCTCAATCTCTGTCTTTTGGCAAAGTTCGCAAAGTCCTTTTCATATTATAATACAACCACCAAAAATATTTTAAACAGGACAACTGTTGAATATAATATTCCATCACAGCCTGCAATGATTAAAAGGTTGCCACAGTTTAGTTCACATAGTGCCAGTATACTCAAAAGATGTGTCAGAAGCCAAATTATTTTTACCCGTGTTGTTGAAAGGTGAGTACTGATTGTGCTCATGGACCCCAAATTGGGGGCGGGTTGATGGGTGGGCAGTACAAAATAATCAGAGAAAATTGGATCTCTGAGATTCCCATATCATTGAGTTCCTTCAGGATTTCTCAGTCAGATGTGTACCAAATGGTCACTCACAATATTAAGACAGCTACTGTAGCTGAGCCCTTTCACACATAATGAAACATGTTGTTGAGCCCTCTGAGGTCTGCAATAGGGTTCTATAGTTCCTCCCCTTTCCCTATTGTTTATTGATTGCTTGATTACCACTCAATTTTGTAATATTCAATTTATTATTTTCCCATTGCATTCATAGTAGCCAGACTGTTACCTGCTTCAGTTGGTGGTGGTAGCTGTTTTAATGCAATGTATTCTGTAGTTTCATTGTTTTGCATGTAGGCAAAACAAATAATTAATTGTCTGCCAAATGTTGAGCCACGCATACATACACAAACATTCAAAACAATTGCAGGGTCCCCGAGGGTGTCAGAAGCCTTAGGGAAGGTGTTCTATAATGTTGGCATTCCATAGACTTGGTGCTTACAGTGGTGGTGCTTGTCTGCCTTCAAGCCCTTTTGAATGTATGGCTATGCTAAGGCTAACCTGTCATGGGATTTTGTGGCAAGATTTGTTCAGAGGGGTTTTTCTTACCATTGCCTTCATCAGAGGCTGAGAGAGTGTGACTTACCAAAGGTCACCCTGTGTGTTTCCATAGCCAGGGTTCTGGGCCAACACTCAACCCATTAAACCACATTGACTCTCAGATTCTTACAGTACTGTACCATACTAAATTCATATTGTCAGCAGCAGTATGAAGTAACCATAGTATAAACTAGCTATAATTTAAAGTAATCATGGTGTAAATCGAATTCTTAGTGCTATTTCTCCATATGCAAAAGCCATATCCAAGATAAAAATTATCTGAGACAAGATCCATTGAATACAGTGAGACTTATTTCAGAGTGTGGATTGTTAATGCAGAATTGCAATTCAATTAGGTTCCTCAGAATATACTGATTACGCTTATTACAAATGCAAATGCATAAGAGTTTTTCAGGACTAAGACTAGGAGGCTTAATGTATTGGAAAAGAGCAAATGAGATAACAGGGATCATATTTAAACACTGGGAAGTGATATGTCTCTAATTCTTCTACAGTAAAAATTCAGATGCTTCCCCCTGCATTTTCATGAAGGCAAAATACGTTGAAACATGAGTATCACACAGCAGCTGAGATCAATCACTTTAATGCATTTAATTTAATACATATGAAAAGCCTTCTCTCTTATTTTTACACAGATGTAAATGTGTTAGTTCTGTCAGTTAGAGGGTGGGTAAGATAAGAAAATGTCAGTGAATCCACTTGTGGCATTCTGCATGCCTTTGTACTTGCATTGCTTGTCGTAGTCATACAGCTCCAGCCGTAATTAGTCCCTTGAGGTGAATAGAAATGTTGCTATATTTTTTTTAAATCCACCACTCAAAAGGAATGAGCTGCTTCTCCATAGAAACGGCACAACCAATCACAGGGATATGTTGAGCACACAGCCAGACTCCGTTCAGAAGATGATCAACATATGTACAGACAGATGGTACACAAATGGACACACAGAAACTATACAAAGAGAAAGAGAGAGAAACGATCTTTTAAAATATATGCCTGGATCATACATATTGCAACTGCAGTGCATGTATAACCTATTGCTTGTGAAAAGGTTTTCTCTGTGCTGTGTAATTACACAAATAAATGATGCCAAAGTTGAAGGCTGCCTTACACTGAGACAACCCAATTTGAAAATGTGACAGGATTTCCATGTCTGTGGTCATTCAGTGGTGTTTAGGCGTTAGCTTATACCCTCAAATTAGCTGCCTTTTAAGATGGGTTGGACCACTACTCCCAACATGATCATTTCCATGCAACATAACTATTAACCTAATGGCTCTGGTGGCTCTGGTTGATAGGAGTAGTGCCTTGATATCTGACAGGTTTTATTGCAAAATATATTTATATGGAAAGCAGCTCCAGCATGGTGTAGTGGTCTGGGCACTGGACTAAGGGCCCAAACAGAAAACTTTAATTTGCAACAGTTGAAAAAGCAGTTAAAATGTAATAATTACAATTTTAAAATTCAGCACACTTCATTTAAAAGATCTTCTGCAGTGGCCAGTTAACAATAAAAAGCTGGGTCTTCACTAAGAGAATAAAGCGGGGAAGAGGGAACAAACTAGCCACACAGAGAAAGCAATTCTAAAGCCTACAAGCAGTCATCAAGAAGCTCTCTTCCATTTACTCACCAGCCATGCCTGTAATGATGGTGGGACCATTAGAAAGCCCTCTCCTGAGTAGGCTCATATTGGGAAAGATGGTCTTTCAGATATTCTGAAAGCTATCCGATTCCTAAGTAATTTTCAGCTTTTTAGATAATCACCAGAGTCTTGAACTGTGCTCAAACTCAAAGTGGCAAGCAGGACGGGATGTGTATAATATGGTCTCATGAAGAAGCATCTATTAACATCCTTCCTGCCACTTTCTGCTTGGACTGAAGCCTCCAAAAAACTCTTCAACAGTAGCCCCATATAGAGTCCATGGTAACCTTCCAATCTTGATGTAAACTAAGATGTATTACGTTAGCCTCATCTGATCTTGTCAACTGACACAGATGTTGAAAGACCCTCTTATGGGCCCAAATTCCAGCTGAGTGTGCCATGACTCTTCCCACTTTGGCACAGGTTAGCATTAATGCATCATTACAATTTGAGCCCATGGACATGTTGGCACATAGTCACTCCTCCAAAGAGAGACAGTATATTTTGTTGTTATTGGTGGGGAGACAGCTGAACAAAACTGTCTTCACAGTTTTGTCTTGTGTGAATTAATGCCCCCACGCTCACACATCATACACACAGAAGGATATCAAGAAAGAAATCCAAAGGCTGAATTCATTCCAGTCAAGAATGTTAGGATCCATATTCTGGAGAAGTCAGGTCAGCCCCCTGAAGGAGTAGGGCTAGCTTATTGTTGACATGAGGCCCCCAACATGGTTGCCCAAGTCACTGGCCTCTCAGACAACCCCCTCCCCTCTCTGGCATGATTGCAGCAGGAAAGGGGGCATTTTTCATGTGGAACCCCCAGCATTGGGGGTGAGAGACTTACCCTTTCCATTCCCAGCAACAAAGCCTCAAATGCTCCCCTCAAGTCCTTCCAGGCTTCTTAAGTGCCTGGCTTGGTTTCAGTGGAAACTTTGTTAGACCTCAGTGAAGCATGGCTGAGAAGTAGGGTTTCCCAATCTCAGAGCCTGGGCCCCTCTTCTCTAATCAACAGGGGAAAAGTTCAGGGCAGAAGTGCTGCCTTGAAAAGTATGTGTATATATTTTCCTCAATTGTGAGTGTTTTTATTTGAATGGCATACTGTGTGCAATTGTGATTGCTGTTCAATGTAGCGTCATTAATATTACCACCAGGAACTACCCCTTGTAAGGGGCGAGAAGTCCCTAGGTCTTCAATTCTGGCCCTGATTTCTCAAACCCTGAGATAATCCTGATCTGGCAACCCTACTGAGACAAGTTCTTCAACTGGATATCTAGGCAGAAAGGAGGTTGATGGGCCAGATGGAGAAATTTTAGAGGTTTTATCTGGCTCATAGGCTGGGAATTCCTAATGCCTGCTTTATTTAATGACAAAAATAGAAGTATACTGTAATCTGTTAATTATTGCCAGATTAGCATTGCTATCACTCATTCAGAAAATCTTAATGACTTACTTCTAAAGCAAATCTAAAGCAAAGTGGACTATTTTCACTTTAAGCTACTTGCCATCTGGTTTAGTCACATACAGTCTGCTTCTCATACAAAGAGTCTAGCTAAATCTAATCCCACTGAAGTTTTGTATTAGTCATTTTTTCGTGACATGATTCCAAGTGATTAGCTTAGCTCTTGGTTTGCGTTGTTCGCCCACAGGGTTGTTCCATGAATTGCCTCATGGCAAAGCAGCTCAAGCACCCCAAGCTGCTCTATCTTTTGGGCTCCTAAGTCACAAGCATAATTTAAATCTTACTGATTTCAATAGCATTTAGAAACAACTTCCTCTGGACTGGGGCCAGAATATTTATTTCAGGTATTAATGTGGATTAATGAAGTTAAATCATCTATGCCAGACGTGCCCTTATGTGCCTTTATCATCTGTCACTTGTAGCCTGATCCTAGGTATTTTAACTCCCAAGTACTTTTCTCTGAGATTGCAATCTCAGAATTTGACTCTAGAAGTTTGCTCAAGGGCTTTGAATTTATCTTCATAAAATATTAAGATCGTTTTATTTTATTTTACTTTGTTACTTTATCTTTGGTCTTTTAACATTCACTGGGAAGCTATCTAATCCTATTATTTTTAGACATGTTCTGTTCACCCTTTTCTAACCTGGTACTCTTCAGATGCTTATAGACAAACTGTACATCTCATAATCAATTGTGTATTTTAGGTGGAAATGATGAAAATTGTAATAAAAACATGTAATAAGAGTCAAGATAGAAAACACTGTCCTGGGTGGTCTCTACCATCACTCTTTTTTCCTTCTTCAGTCTTAAACAACAGTGGTCATGCATCCTCCTTTATAGGCTCCTCCTGTACTTAAAGAGAGGCAACGTTGTGGTGACTGGTGGCTGTGGCATCTGCACTTTGGAAAGCTGCTGTAAAGTTCACAAAACAAACAAACAAACAAACAAACAAACAAACAAACCAAAAACCCAGGGTGGATTCTCAGTTTTGCTGACATGAAACTACTGCTGTAATTCATTCTGAAGAGGTTGGTTGTTCAGTGAGAACAGCTGGGGCAGCTCCAATTGAGCTGTAGGTGTGTTGAGCCAAACATTCCTGAGCTGCTGATA
The DNA here is from genome assembly GCF_019175285.1 of Sceloporus undulatus. Classification (NCBI taxonomy): domain Eukaryota; kingdom Metazoa; phylum Chordata; class Lepidosauria; order Squamata; family Phrynosomatidae; genus Sceloporus; species Sceloporus undulatus. The sequence goes on along the minus strand of NC_056527.1, from coordinate 39,067,511 downwards.
TCTGAGGGAGAGGTACAATTACCAACTGCCACTGATTTGATATAGGTATCAGTCAAATTTTATTGCTTTTGGCCAATGGCTTTTGCATAAAACAGTCTCACAAAAACAACAAAATACATACATATCATATTTGCAACATCAGTGGTTATACTGCAATTTATGCTTTATAAAACTAAACATTTAGACAAAATTAAGATAACTATACTGTATATAGCTAATATAAAATTATTAAATATAACCATCATCTTTACAACTTATGGCTATTTCTGCTATGTATTTCTTCCTAAATTTTTTGGCTGCTAGGGCATACAAAGCTACTCTCCAGGTCACATATTTGACTAAATCTGGTAGGAGGTAAAAAAACAAAACCACTTCTTGTGAACTCTTTTAGGGCTAGGGGGCAGTTGTGGGGTGGTCTCACTGTGGGACCTCTACTCTCTTCACTGCAGCTGGGCCACTGAATTTGGACAGCAAAGCACAGAATGTCCTTTAAAACAATCAATTTTTTTCTTATTATAAAGCATGTTTTTATTGTAAAGAGTATTTAGCAAATTGTGACTGAAATTTAGTAGTACAATAACCAGTCACATAAACTTGGTGGGCTGGTTTGGGGTTGAGGCCATTTATTTATTTATTTACCTACCTCTGCTCTACATGAAGGGCTAGCCCAGTCAAAGTTCTCCCCTTCCATTTTTTTTAAAGAAAAAGGAACATGAAAGCAAGGGTCTCAAAGATGCTCCTCACGTTTGGCAGCTGGATAGCAGACTAGGCAAGCAGGGACACAGATGGGTTTCAGGGACTCTTTTGAACTGACTCCAGAAACAAACTAGGCAACTATTATAAATCAGTTTAAACATAGTGTTAGATGATCTTGATATCAGCTCTGTTAACTATCTGGATGCTGCATCATGTACTGGTTTTGGTTACTGCACAGGTTACTGGCACAGCCTGGTTACTGGGTGGTTTACAGAAGAAGCCCTGTGCACAACACATTGCAGTCATCCTACTGTGAATATAAGGAGGATGGGAGAGTCTGTTAGTAATTTTCTACCACATTCAAATACTTTAAAACACATGTTCTGTCTGGCCCCCAAATGAAGAAACTTGCAAGTTTTGATAAATCCTTTTTATCAGAACTCCATACTGCCACATTCTTATGCAGTTCCCAATTGTTCTAATCTTTCTTTTCCTTCTGCTTTCCTCATAGTACAGCAATGTCCTTGTTGTTATTGTTGATAACTGCCTTTGAGTTGACCCCTACTCATGGTGACCCTGTACTCCCCTATTCTGCTCAGGCCCTGCAGGCTCAAGCCCATGGCCTCCCTGATCATGTCTAAGCATCTGGTGTGTGATCTTCCCCTTTTTCTACTACCCTCAACCTTTTATAGCATCATTGTCTTTTTGAATGATTCATGTTTTCCCAATATAGTCATCCTGGCTTCCAGGGAGAGTTCAGATTTGATCTGTTCTAGGACCCATTTGTTTGTCTTCTTGACCATACACGGTATCCTTAGCATCACATCTGAAATGAGTTCATTTTCTTTCTGTCAGCTTTCTTCACTGTCCATCTGTCATATCATGCATGGTGATGGGGAATATGATGGCTTGGACAATCCTCAGGTTGGTGCTCAGAGTTGTATCTTTACAACTCAGCACCTTGTTCAGTTCTTTCATAGCTGCCCTTTCCAGTCCTAGCCTTCTTATTATTTCTTGATAAAATTTATCATGCCAATCAATATTTGATCTTAGGTATGAGAATTCCTTGACTATTTCAATTTTCTCATTGTCTAGGATGAATTCTTATATATTATTTTGTGGTCATTTTTAAAAAAATGTTCAGTTTTAATCTAATTTTGGCACTTTCCTTCTTGATCTTCTTCAATAATTGTTCCAGGTCTTTGTTTCTTTCTGCTAGTAGTATTGTGTTGTCTGCATATCTTAGTTTGCTAATGTTCTTTTTTCCTATCTTCATTCCTCCTGTCTCTGAATCTAAGGAGATTATCGGACTACAAAAAAGCGATTTATCCCCAATAAGATACAGTTGCTTTTTGGATTAATCTCTGATTTTATCACATGTAATTCACTGCCTTTGCCAGTGGGTGACTGCAACCTAGCTGCATCCAGGATCCCAGCCACACTAAGCCAGCCAATTTTTCAAAACGGGAGCTATTTTCTAGATGGGTCTCTGGAGGCTGCAGTGCTCCTCCTTCAACCACTGCTGAGGGAACAGTGTCTTCAGATTCTGGCCTGGCTGCTCATGAAGCAGCTGTGCCAGACTTTGAAGGCCTCTACTACTGTTTGGGTGGCAGGTAGGTGGTCTGGAAGGGAGGGAGGGAAGGTGGGTAGGACAGTTTACCCCTTCCCGCACCAGATGACACCAACTGCAGTGATGTCACTGGCTGTAAACTACATGATAAACTGTAGGGATATCAGTCAGCATGAGAAAGAGGTCCAGAATTTATATGTATTATGCATCTGGGACATTACTTTCAGCATGAGATAACTGACTATTGAACACCCTTGTATAGATCTGAGAAATACCACTCATGCCCATTCTAGATTGAATTTATAATCTAAACAGTTTGCTCAGTTTCTGTGCTTAATTATGTCTTCATTCTTGAGCAGAGTTTACAGGATGCAGCTGAATTATTTTGTCTGTTTTACTGATATCTGATAAATTAAATTTAGAAAGAACAAAGAAGTGGGTTTTTGGTTACAGATTTTCAGCAACAGATATTATAAGCATACCTGCTCTGAAGACAATCTGTATTTTTTTTTATTTTTTATTTTTTATTTTTTTTTTATTTTGCTCTTCTCTTGACACATTCCAGCTTGTTGATATCCTTCTTGAATTGTGATGCCCAGAACCAGATACCATATTCCAGATCTGGTCTAACCAAAGCAGACTACTACTTCCCTTGATTTGGACACTATACTCCTGCTGATGCAACCCAGAATTGCATTGGCTTCTTTGGCCACCACAGCATACTATGGACTCTTATTTAGCTTGCGATCTACTAAGGCTCCTAGATCTGTTTCACACATACTGTTTTCAAGCCAGGTGTCCCCTATTCTAAATTTGTGCATTTCATTTTTCTTACTTAGAATGGGGTACTTTACATTTATCAGTGTTAAAATTTATTTTTTTAGTTTTGTCTCAGTTCTTCAATCCATCAAGGTCATTTTATATTCTAATCCTGCCCCTTCAGGTATAAGCTACTCTCCTAAATTTGGTGTTATCTGCATATTTGGTAAGCATGACTTCTATTCCATCATCTAAATAATTTATAAAGATGTTAAACAACATTGGCCCAGAAAAAAGCCCTGAGGAACTACACTAGTCATTTCTCTCCAAGATGAAGAACAATATTTATTTATTTTATTTATTTATTTAGGTATTTATATCCCGCCCTTCAGCCCTAATGGCTCTCAGGGCGGCTTACAATTATTATTTTTAATCAGACATTTCCCTGCCCTCAGGCTTACAATCTAAAAGACACAAAACAAAAGGAGAAGGGAATGGTGGAGGGAAAGGGGATGAGGTCAAGTGGTTCTTCTCTCCCTCTGAGGCCTGGACCAAGGCAGATGGATTGGAGTTGTGACTGTTTATGAGGAAGGCTAGTGACAGTATCTCAGTCTGATGTCATTTGACATAGAACTGAAAGATTGAAGATGTTTAAATAATGTCAATTTAATGTGAATCTGAGTATCTTTAAGGGGCTATACAGATGGGCGGCATGTAGCTACCCCTTTTCACCCCAGATTGGTGCCGCTGCAACCGCACACAGCAGCACCTATCCATTCCCTGCAGGGAGTAAAAAGCAGCTGCTTAAGCAGCTCATTGGAAGGGGCATCATAAGCACCACAGTGCTGCGTCATATGCTACGCCATCTGGGCAGCTGTGCCATAGTGGCATCATCATGGCATGCACCGTGTAAACGGGCATGCACCAAAATGGCACCATGGGGGCATGGTCTCAGAGTCCAGCATGCGAACGCTGTGCCATGACTCCGCCCACAGACCACACACAGACCACCTAATAATAAAGGAAAAAGATAGAGTAAGGTAAATTTGGATTTGTTTGAATTATCTGGTCATAAAGGATGCCAGACATGCAATGTAATATGTGTATATTTACTCGGAAGTAAATTTCTGTTTCATGGTGTTTATGCCAAGGAGGATATATTTAGAATCTGGATTTCTAGGTTTAGATTTTGAGCTTCAGTTATTGAATTGAGTCTTTTGGTTTTTGAATACATTTTTTATACCCCCCCCATGGTTGTTTAGCACTTTATTCATTTGCATTGCAATTATTATGTCTAAATGAATGGTTATTATTGCCACTGGTGGCTTTTCCAAATCTGAACTGGGAAGACTTGTGTTGTTGCTTTAGCAAGAAAGAAAATTAAAAGATTGTGAAGTGTTTAGCACAAGAAATATATTCTACAGTTATCAAAAAATGGTTAAGAATGTTTTAAATTGCCTCTGGTCATGGGTAGATAGGACCTGATCAAAGAAGAAGATGAAACTGCAACTTTGAAATGAGATTAGAAATTCATTTTTTTATGTATTTATAGTTACACAGATATTTGGCTGAACTGATTCGTCAAACACTAATTTTATAATCCAAATATAAGCACAAGTGTATCAATAACTATTCTGTTATTGCTTAGACTACTTACAGCATAGTAGGGTTTAAACTACTGTTCTAGATTATCAACTATGAAATACGTTTTTCTCATTACAGTTTCTGCTTTGTGGGGCATGCGGAATACTGTGTGCCAAAAAGAAATCAGGACTTATCGTAAGTTTTTTGCATGATTTAATCATACATATCAATAATTGAAATGTAAACTACTAGGTCACAATTTTCTGTCAACAAGAGAGAAGAAGCATCTTTGGGAAAGACAGACAAGCGCATGTGTGTGCGCATGCACACACACACACAGAATTAGGAATATGTCTCAGGTTTAGTGACCCCCAATTTAGCCACTGTTAAACATGTGGACTGGTAGGGAATGGGAATTAATAATTTTGTGTGCCTGGATTATGAGGTTCACAGGAGAAAAGTATATCATAGTGGGAACTATACATTTGAACTAGCCCAGACTCCACAGGATAGTTATAGCAGTCTGTATATATAGAAAAAATACAGCAGTCATTGAAAGTTCTTTCTGTTTCTTAGACTGTTCATAAGATTTTCCTTGACATGCTAAATATAGGTGGGAAAGCAAAGCCATATTTATTCTGAATTTGAACGAGTTTGCCATGCAGTTGCCATCTGCACCAGATAACCTATGGTAATGTGGATTTTCTTTCCTTGTTTCCTGTCAGATGATACTTTTCTCAGCCTGCTGTATCTGTGGACTGATTGGAGGAATATTAAATTTTCAGTTTCTTCGAGCACTGACAAGGAAAACCTCATCTCTTTACCCATTACATCTTACCTCCATGTCTCTTGCATGCATCGGAATTGGTGGTTGCACTCTTTCTTCATGGCTCACTTGCCGGCTAGCCAGCTATGAGCAAAGAAGAATGTTTTCAGAAAGAGAGCATTCGCTGCATCACTCCCATGAAATGGCTGAGAAAGTAAGTTGCACATATTTCATGATGTGTTGTTTTTCTTCCAGACTCACTCTGTCTTCAAAAATGTTCATTTGGCAGGAGGGGAGAATTCAGTGTTCAGCTTTATAAATCACTGGGAAATGAGATAGTCTGATCTGATGTAAACTTCATTCTATTATAGCAGGTTATTTTTAGAGACTATATCCTTTGCAGTACACCCGTTTCAAGCTAATGCATCCATTGTCTACATTGCTTCATTGTATAACTTCTCCAAATGCTTTGCCACTAAATCCAGCACTTCCTACATAATTGAATGGCTGCTTAATTAATAAGTCTGCACACCTCATCGCATGAAAAGATTCAATTATTTCCTACTCCTTGTTAAGCACTTTGTAAAACATGGACTTCATCTTTTATATTGATGAACACTATGTAAGATATCAAGCAACATAATCAGCAGCCCCATGTAATGAACTAATTCCTGGATCATACCAGTTTAGCCAACAGCAATGATTTTTCATGGCTTCCATGTCAGCAGGCTTCTATGTCTATTCTGTCAGCCAGTCATTCTGTTGGACATGTTACATAAGAACATGAAAAATGTTTTTATCCAATGAGAGGATTCAATTACTTGGCTTCCTTCCTGCACTCTGATGACCAACAGATACATTGCAAGAGACTGCTGACTGAGTCCTTTGTCTTGAAGTATTTAGTGAAGAATTTACATTTGTACTGCAGGTACAGCTTTGTATATTTGACACTGATGTACAGTAATTTATGTGTGTATGTTTGTGCTTTATTTATAACTATTATATTTATATTAGAGATTGAGAGGTATTGAAATAACCGACCTGCCCAGCTGCCCGGTGGTTCCCCCGACACCAGAGTTACCTGCAAGGTATGCTGCCTTCTGGGGAGCTACAATGTTTTATTCATTGTACAAAGTTTCTAAGAGAAATGCATAAGCAATCCTGTTGGATGATTTGAGGTCCCAAAAGTTGATACTATGGTAATACTTCTAGGAAACACAATATAAAATTATACATTGTATTCTTTTAAAGTTGGAAGTATTTTCGCCATGTAAAATATTAACCTTTGTTATTGGCATCCAAATAATCCTTGTTAGATGTACCCAATTCAAGGATGGATTTATTTATTTTTTCCCTGATACTGACGTTCATGTCCAAGAGTTACAACATTCACAAACTTAAATATGAGTACAGAGTCATATTCAATTGAAGAATATCAGCACTCATAATGAATTAAGAGTGTTATTCAAATAAATTTCTTAGTTCTTAATATGAAAGAACTGAGAAATGACATATTCACACCCTCACAGAAAGTTTTAAAATCAGTTATATTTTATATTGCATGTGATATGACATTATTGCCTTACAATCTTTAATTCATCCATCCTCACAATTCTCTTCTGAATTATTAGGAACATGTTTACATAATCTGTTACCATAAGAAAAGAAAAAAGAAAAGAAGAGCCATGCTGGACCAGATCATGGGACTATCTAGTCTGGCATTCTGTCCACACAGTGGCCAGTCAGTTGTCTTGAAGAATAGGAAGCCTACCAGTCAGAAATGAATGTAATAGCGGTCTCTAACTTCAGTTATCATATTTCAAGTTTTTTTCCTAGCTCATACAGTACAATGAAAATATATCTGAAACAAAGGGTATGAAGAATGCATACCTGAATAATCAGAGAGGTTCTTTCTTCCTCTGGCTCACTGTTAGGATATCTGTGCCCAAAAACTGAAGCCAAAATACTGTTTTTGGAAGTGATCCAAAAAAGACCCCTGAGGTATAAAACTGAATTTCCCTGGTACATTGTCTTGGCACTGGAAATTAATTCAGGAAGAAACTATTGTTCCTTTTACAAAAAGCCTCAGTTTATTAGCCACAGATATACTCTCCATTTTCTTTGCTCAGGTAAACAAGTTGTATGATTTCATTTAATAAACAGGGATACTTAAGCTGAAAGAATTCAAAGACATAACTATGCTAGTCTGGAAAATCAGTATGCAAAGGGATCTTGTAGCACCTTTGAGACTAAATGAAAGAAAAAAGCTGGTAGGATGAACTTTCATAGACTTCAGCCTCATGCATCTGAGAAGGAGATCCAAGTATACAAAAGCTCATGCTACCAGCTTCTTTCTTTCAGTTAGTCTGAAAGGTGCTACAAGATCCCTTAAGATGAGAGAGTGATCTAGGTGTCTCCTGAGTTCCTGATTTAATTTACTGGATGATACTTTCATTAGCAACTGCCATTGGATGTTCAATGGCTAATAGGATGTGAGTTTACTTATTGCACTCTGTTTCCCAGCAGACAGGTGTCTACATCACCACACCCCCACCTCAACCGACATTATCTGGCACCCTATCTGGAAATCCCTGCAGAGACCAAGGTATAAGTGACTGTGATGGACATTCAATTGCCATCTCTTCTATAATTAAAACATATGCACCTATCTTTCTTAGGGCATAATATCAGGAAGGACGTGGTTAGCACATGGTAGGGAATCTTTGGCTTTCCAGATGTTTTCAACTACAGCTCCCAGAATCCCTTACCATTGGCCATGCTGAATATGGTTTCTGAGAGTTGAAGTCAATTCCCTCCCCCCAACCCTGTCTTGGGATAACCATAGTTAATTCTTCTTCTGACAGAAGACATTTTATCATCACTAGAATGTCTATATTACCTACTATCTAGAAATATCAGTGGGGAAAGAAAAGATGGGGGTGGGATTACTGTAAGGAAGTATGATACAGGCAGGGAAAGGATCCCAACAGAAAACATGGGACCAAGGTAACAGTAGACAAGTCTAAGCATGAAATAGAAGCAGACAAGCAACAGCAGCCCATCAGGAGCCCGGGATTTCAAAGGGTTTCCAGGAGGTCCCCATGAAGTAAACGTGTAAGTAAAAGCTCCAAGGAAAGGCAGCTGTTTGACACTGGAAAAGGCTGAAGACAGAAAGCCTGGAGAGATGGATGACAAAGGTCAGCTAGGATGTTAAGATTCATAATCTGTTGCAGGGCTATGAAGGATGGCTTCATTTTAATAATTGGCCTACATGCTGGAATGGCTAAGGTCTGAATTGCTGAAGAAGATTCTGCTGCTTTTGTGTTTGATTTGTGTTTGACATCTTTGTTTATGTGGCTCATGAATGTCTGTCTACAGATCTCTTGTGCAATCACATTTCATTACATCACATCATCTTATGGGTGTATATGCAGATTTTTCTCTAAAGACTGGACAAACTAAGCAGTCCAAGGCCCATCAGCTCAAAGGTTAAGGCTTTCCACCTTAGATGACTGAGTTTCACATTACTCACGTGTAGCAACTCAAGCGAGGGCCATCTATTTTGAGGTGAATCCTTGTGAGCAAAACTAACATGGCCAAATGTTACATTGCTTAAGTCTGTATTAAACAATTAGCAATGTGCAATGCTGAAAAAAAACCTTTTAATTGTATCTCCCATTTTTTATTCTTACAGGAAATGACAGACAACATGTGCAATGGAGGACCACATCTAATTTATAATGGCAGAGCATACTGAAATATTGACCCTGTCTAAGGAACAACTGATTTCAGGATTTTCTTTAGGGGAAATGATAGAGGCCAATAACTTGAAGAGGAGGCACTGAAAATATTATGGCTGTTATTTGCAATAATTTGACAGCTAAAAATAAAGGAAGCAGCACAGTTGCATCTCTTTTCAAAAATTTGCTTTGTTTTTCATTCTCATTCTTTGAAGATATTTTACTGCATATTTTGAAAACACACAGTAATCATCATGTCTCGAATATTTCCTTCCTTCCTTCCTTCCTTCTTCTTTTTTTTTGGGGGGGGGGTGTCTGGATTTTCTTTCCCTGGATGTGCTAATATCTGAAACTGATTTTTTAGACTCTGCTTCTGAAGACTTTTTGAAATTAAAAACATAGCAGAACATAACAACCTAGAGACATGACAGTTGAGAGAGTTTAAACAATGGATTTCACAATGGTAGTAATGGAAATTAGACTTGAAAGGTTTGACTTTCCTATATGCACAGTCTAATGAATGAATTATGAGCATGCTAAAACAACCATGTCTTTGTTTTGAAAGACAGAATGCTTTAAGGATGCCATAAGTTAAAACCTGAACAATGCCTTGCTGTAAAGAAACTGTAAATATTTCCAATTTGTGAAGTATATTTCATAGTTTGTTCATAAAAGATGTCAAATAAAAAGGAACATAAAAAGGTGATTATTTATGGGGGTTTTTCTTAGAATACCTTGTGAAGTGTTTCCTAATTGAATGCATGAGCAAATAATATAATTTGGCTGACTTGCTCCTCTTGAGCAGTTTTAAGGCTGGTGCTCCGAAATCATTCAGGGCTTCTCCTTTTTTTACATATCCTCCAACATTTCACAGTTGAAAACCAGGATATATGTGGCCAAGCAATATCAGAGTGTGGCCAAAAAGGCAAAAGTTATGAATGAGGAAGAACACACAAGTTGGAAGAGGCTGCAACTATTTGCTTTTGTCTAAATCTACTGGAAAGGCTTCTTCCTCCCCTCTCTCTTCCTCTTGGCTGAATTAATTGAGTGCAATCTTTTGCACTTTTGCAATTTGAATTCAGTTTGCAGCATCTGAAGCAAACTGAAGACAAAGTGGAATGTTGGAAGGAAGAGAGAGAAACTGAAGATATCTGAAAGACTACCTTTTCCCACATGAGCCTGTCCTACATTTGAGATCTTTAAAGGAGGCCCTGTTACATGTTTCAGTACCTCATGAAGTTAGGTTGGTATGTAACGGGGTAAAAGTAACAAGGCTTTCATTGTGGCAACACTCTGACCATGGAATTCCCTAACCAAGGAGGTTAGGCTGACCCCATCTGTTTTGAGCTTCCGGCCAAAACCATACTCTTTTGCATGGCCTTCAAATGCTTGAAATTGATCTATTTTAACTGTTTTAAAAATGCACTCTAGGGCTGTTTTTAGATTGCTTTTTACAGTTTTAAAAGTACATTTTAATGTGTTTCAAAATGTTTTTATCTTGTATTATTTTAATTGCTTTTACATATCCATCACCTTGTGGACTGAGAGGCGATATAGAAAATCAGTACATAAATATTTAAATGTAGCTTAAAAAGTGGGGTGACAGAGGATTAACTGGGACTGTCCATGTGAAATTGGAACTGTTGGACAGTATGTTTTTATCAAGTCAACTCATATAGATAAATGTATTTATTGTATATTATTAATTTGTATCAAATAGAAATCTGCCACTAGGCTAAACCAAGAGAAATAAAGTATATACATTTCTGCACAGTATCAGTCCAATAGACAAAGTCAAGTAGGTGAGTACCTATCAGTCTGGAAGTAAAATAAGCCTAGCCAAAACTAAAAGAGGAGGCAGGCTAGATACAGAAAAATTGTAGCTTTGAAAAATAATGAAAATGTCTTGAAATATACAGGTGTGTACCTGACAGAAGTCTCTTGATGTTATTGTGTGTTAATAACAGTCAATCCAATAGAGGCAGAGATGGGCAGGGAAGAAGCTAAAGAAATTCTAAGTCAGGCAGGCACATGTGTACTAATAAAATCTATGGCTAAGAACAGTTTGAGGCAGGAAGTATTTATGTGCCAGATGGTAGAGTGAGAGGAGAAGAGGGAAAACAGAAGTCAGGGAAAGAAAAAGAGAAGTGGAAAAGGAGATCAATGTGGGGAAAAGCTGTCATTTTAGTTTCCAGGATGGTGTACCCTCCAATATATAGCCAAGGCCAGTGCTGTCATTAGGCAGAGTAAGTGTCATGAACTGTCAGCAGATCTTTACTTATTTAATTGGTTATTACTAATTTTTTACTGCCTTGAATGGTGGAAGGAGTTTGTCAGATTTGCTATCTCCTGTTGTCACTGGATGGCTTACTTTGAATATTATGGCATTAGGTATGAAAATGGCTTTTTGCCCTCCATGTGTGTATATATGTGCCTTCAAGCTGCTTGTTGACTTTTGGTAACTCCATGAATTTCATTGGCATTCTGAGACAAGGAATACTCAGAAGTGGATTGTCATTGCCTTCCTCTGCACAGACCCGGAAAATGCTCAGTCTTGAGACTGCCAGTCTTCTAGTGAAGATCCATAGAAGGGGTGGTAAAAATATATGTTAGATGTTGGGGATTCACTGAAATATTTTGTTTCAGATCTCCTGAAAGAAGAACTACCAACTACTATGTTATCATGTATTAGTAGAAGAAGATTTCAGATCCAATCAAAGCAAAATTTAGCAATAGCAAGTACATTCCTATACCGCTTATCAGTGAACTAAGCACTCCCCAAGCGGTTTACAATGTGTAAGCTAATTGTCCTCGACAAGCTGGGTATTCATTTTAGTGACAACGATCCCCTAGGTCTCCCATATCTCTGATTTGAGGTCAAGATTTATTCTTATCCACATGTACTGAATGATCCTTCCATATTACTGCTGCAAAGACTTCCTGTTCTAACACTGCTGCTATAGTACAGTGTGATTTATCCCTGTGCCAAAAATTATGAATCCTTTTTAAAACTGTGTATGTGGAAGGGTGATCTGGCCTATCCCCAGGTTGTGTATTACAATGACACAAATGTTGTTACTTTTCAGGAGAAATCTACAATGTGTGTATTTGTGGAACCAGGATCTGGGCCAAGGACAATATGCCCAAAGTATAATTAAATTGCTTTTTTAGACGTTGTTGCCAAGTTCATAGAATATAGACAAGTCAACAAAGGACTTTGTAATGCATCTAGGCTCAGCATGAAAGCTCTTGCAAATGTAAAACAAGAACTGCCAAGAATAATGTTCAAGTGACTCCATTCCATTAAACACAGAAGCACTCGAATATGGCATGTTAAATATATTCAGTTAAAAATTATTGGGTATATCTTTATCAAACTGAACAGCTTTCCCCCTCTGCTAGATATTATCCTATATGGCACACAGTAAAATCTGTAGCAGATTGGAAAATAATTGCCCTCCAGATGCTGTTGGACTACAGCTCCCATCAACCTTAAAGCACAAAACTAATGGTGAGGAAACATGGGAGTAGCAGTCCAACACCAGGAGGCCAACATTGTCCCATCTCTGGCCAACACTGAGAAGGGAAACTCCTGCTTGCTTAGGCCCCTAATTGTCATTACTCTCTTGTGAACCTCATCCCTGACACCTAGTAGACATATTTTCCCTGGCTGCCTTAACTGAACACTTCTCTTTATCCTTTGTAATGCTAGCAGTTCCTGTGGATTTTATTACTAAAAAAGCCAAGTTACTGGGCTGGGGGTGGAGAAAAGGATGGAGTGAAAAGTAAGGCATCAAACAAACTTCCAAAAAATGTAGTTTTCATCAAAGAAAAGTTGTAAAATAAGAAAGATATTGTAATTATATTTAAAAACAAAACAAAAATAGAGGTTATGGAACACTTTCCAAGAGAAGAGTCAAAGATAATTTATCATGTTGCCTTCAGAAGCCATGTGGCAACAAAAGGCACTGGGAGGCTGCTGGTGGATAAAACAGCTAACTTGGGCATGATGTTGGTTTTATGATGATGATAGCATTATGGGGTGGGTTGTTTTTTTCCTGTTCTGTGTAACAGTTTCCACAATAGAGAAAATAAGAAGTGGGAATCTTCTATGTTCTGTATTAGGACCAGTGCTTTTTATTTTAGAATCATAGAGGTGAAAGGTAGCCCTAGGGCCATCTCATTCAACTCCTGGAATACATCGCTGCAGCTTTCCAGATAGATGACCATCCAGCATCTGTTTAAAGATCTGCATTGAGGTAGAGCCCATGACTCTCCAAGGCAGTTCACTCCACTGTTTCAACGGCTCTTACAGGAGATTCTTCCAAATGTTTTGGCAGAATCTCATTTCTTGCATTTCTTACAGTTTGGATCCATTGGTTAGCCACTATAGAAACTATGCTAGCCTACATGGGTTTTCATCTGATCTAGAATGCTCTGTTCTATGCTATTATGATTGCTTCAGTTATATTTATATGGTATTTTGTATCTTTGCTGACATACCTTCATCCTGTGAGAGGCTGGATAAGAGTCAGTCCTTACACTCCAAGTGCTGCACATATCAGTCCTAAATTGTCTACAAAATTTTGGTTTTGATCTATCAGCTTGTTTTTTTGGGGGGGGGAACCATTCCTGGTCTATATTAACATTTAGACAGGCTACAGAATATTTATGTCTTCTGATTTGTGGGAAATGATTTATGTATTTTCATGAGGAAAAATGTTATTGATTTTGACAGTCAGAGGAAAAACCTTCCTGATTATAAGAAGCGAATTGGTGCATATGATACACAGCTAAAAGCTTTGCATTGCCCTGTCCTGAATACATTTTTATCACATTAGGATGAATTACCAACTGCTTGAACAGTGTCAGAGTCAGGTTCAGTGCAAGGCTTACGCAAAGCAATTCATTATCTCATACAGACCAATGTTCATAGCGAGAGCTTTTTTGGGGGCCAAGATTTTCTCCTTGTCACGTTATTGCAAAGCTGTCAGGCAGTCAGGAGCTAAGATATAATTGGATTCTGAGTAATATAACTTTTAAAATCTCAGCAGGGTGAGTCTTCTATTTTTAGAGCATGAGCTAGGAGTTTAACAATAGATTCTCAAACAGTCCTCTCATCCATGACACAGAGGGCACTGTAACTATGCTACACCTGTATCATAAGAAAAAGTTGCCAGGTGCATGTGTAGGTTGAAAAGGATGGTGAATATGAGACGTCATAGTCTGTACTAACCTGCCAGGATATTTCCATCTGTTCTTAAATAAATATGCTGTGCAAAATATTGAAGTCGTATGACTGCAGAGACAATTCAGGAAAAAAACAATTATTTTCCTTTTGGTCAAATTACACTGCATGCACTACATAATGAGACATGCACCTGCTTTCCTTTTTAGCTCAATTTTCACCATCTTTTTCTCTCCTGTCTTTCTGTTCCCTATGCAATGCACATAATATTGGCTGGAATTCACTTGGGCAGTTATGAATGCATAACTACCATAGTTTGGTGGTTGCATAACCGCCAAACTACACAGTGACCCCTGGCCTATTCCCTCCCAATTCTCGCTATCAATGTGGGCCTGTTTCCCTATCAATTGGGAAGCAGTTGACTGATGGTTCCACCCTCTCCCATGAGCAATCTTCAATGCAACAGGCACAAGTAGGGTCCCTGTCACAATTCCCCATTGATCACAGCAGCAACTGCCTAGTAAGGGTTCACCTACACTGGCCAGAATATTCTGGGCTGCTTATGCTGTATTCTTACTCCAGATTTGCCCTGTTAACTCTCCACTGTGTAGCGAAGCTGAATGGCTGTCTACACTGTGTCACCCAGCACCGCCACCATTGGCACAAGTCACTTCCCCTGAGGTCAGCAATGAGGCATCCAGCATTGATCACATAGAATCATAGAATCATAGAATCATAGAGTTGGAAGAGACCACAAGGGCCATCCAGTCCAAACCCCTGCCATGCAGGAAATCCCAATCAAAGCATCCCTGACAGATGGCCATCCAGCCTCTGCTTGAAGACCTCCAAGGAAGGAGACTCCACGACACTCCGAGGGAGTTTGTTCCACTGTCGAACAGCCCTTACCATCAGGAAGTTCCTCCTAATGTTGAGGTGGAATCTCTTTTCCTGCAGCTTGCATCCATTGCTTCGGGTCCTAGTCTCTGGAGCAGCAGAAAAAAAGCTTGCTCCCTCCTCATAGCTGGGTGCTTCATTGTGAACTCAGTGGGAATGGCTCGCACCAACAGCAGCACCACTGGGCAACAAAGTGAGACACATGTCTAAACAGCTACTGGTATTGCCTTGGAGTGCTTTATATTTTCCTACAAAAACAAGGGAAAATGTCAGTTATTTCAAGCCAGTTTAATGGAAGGAAATGGTGAATTTGGTGCAAAACCGGTCTTACATTGTGAAGACAGTCTATACCTGAATTGGGGATTTGGCCCTGTATTGTGAAGACAGTTTGCTGTGAGGATGGGGGGAAACTACTTCATTTGGCCTGTGTAGACATGCCATAAGTGGGGATTGGGGGATCCCCTAAACTAGGGAATATGTAAGGATCATGAATATGAAACAGTAACTAAATTAGTGGATTCCAGTTATTATTTTGAAAAGTAATAAATAGTAAGAGGTAGCAATGGCAGCCAGTGTGGTGTAGTGGTTTGAGTGTCAGACAGAGACTCCAGAAGAACAGAGTTTAAATCTTCATTTGGCCATGTAAACCTACTGAGTGACTCTCAGCTTCAGAGGAAGGCAATGGCAAATTGCTTCCAAACTAATATTGCCAAGAAATCCCCATCATAGGTTTGCTTTAGAGTTGCCATAATTCGAAAATGACTTGAAGGCACACAACACAATACAAGAGGCGGTAAAACACTTCCATCAGCAAACAAACCAATCCATTAAAAATTATTCTATAAAGACAGTCCAACTACGTCACAGGGTGGGGAAGATAGAATTCCATTATTGTACTTTTGTGGAACAATATCCACTTATAAAAGATCATCGTTTCATAAAATTATTTCTTAGTATAATGAATGAACACAATTAGAATCAAATTGGACAAATCTAAATTAAAATGGTGTGTGTGTGTGTGTGTTTTAAGTGACTGTCCTTAGGGAGCACTTATATTAATATATACAGCTCTTCAGGCATAATAATGTCTTCCTTTTCCTGCCCTTAAAAATCTAAATAAAGAAAGGGGAGTCAATGCTATTGGGTAGTCATGTCTAAAATATTTACAAGGGATTCCAATAAAAATAATGTAGAGTATGTGTGCATTTTTCATCTGAACATACCATTTGAACCACACCGAGGCTGCCATCTCAGGTCCAATGGTGGTACTACAAATCTCTCACACCACTGATGTACTTTATACACTGGTCTGTCAAATTAGAAAAATTCTACCATCGTGCCTACCTCTCTGCCTATGGCAACAAATGTTCAGTCCAAAACTCCTTCATTATCTACCCATCAACACAACTAGGGAATTTATCGCTTATTTTTAAAAAAGCACACCAATGTACCCCTTCTGTTTGACAGTTAATTACGGGATGCAGCTGGGAATTATCACATGGAAAATGCTGCCAATGCTGCCACCCGACTGCATCCTGCCTAAAACCCGGCTCCCAGCTGCTCTTAGCCCACCACTTTTCAAAAAAGGGAAGCTTCTGACTTTGCAAATCGGCCAGCTGAGCAAAGCTGGGAGTGGGGTTTTAGATGGGATGCAGTGGATGGTGGCATAGGCAGCATTTCCCATGCAATAATTCCTGGCTGCATCCCATAAAATGGAAGGGGTAAGTCAAGGTTTTTTTAATGCGATAAACTCCTAGGAATTGGCACTGAGAAAGTCTGTCTGACGTGTTTAGCGGAGGAAGGAGCAAAATCAAGATATTGCCCCTCCCAATTAGGATTCTGCCTCCTCAAAATGATTTTCTTCTTCAGTCCCCAAATATCTAGCATCACAGAGAGGGAGACACTGAGAACTGTTCACACCTAGAACTCTTGTATTTGCTATATTCACATTCCCTTTGTAATGTTGCCTTCCCTTTTTCTTTGGATGCCTAAATTGCATTTCCAAATGCTCAAATGAAGTTTTAAGTTATTTAAATGCTAGAAGTTTGGGGCTGAAGGTAAATTTCATGGCAGGGGGACAAAACTTTCTCCCACTCCCTCTCATTTTGCCCTTTGGGTAACTGTACCCTTGTCTGAACCTGGTATACTTATCTATCCATTGAGATGAGTGAGAAAACTGACAGCAAAATATATAAAGGAGGGGGGGGGAACACACACACACACCTAGGCCTGCACCACCTATGTAAAAGTTGACAGTTTTTCTGACACAATTTTCCTCTCCCCCATGCAATAGGATTGCCTTCTAAGTGTATATTATTGAATTTTGTACCCTAACCAAATAAGCTAATTCAAATGCCTTGGCTATTAGAAAAACATTTACAGCATGTAAAATTAATATCACCACCATCATTAACATAATCCATCTGTATAGCAGATGAAACTGTTTCATAATGATGTAGTAATAATCCATATAACAGTCCAGCCATATAAATCAGTGTTACTATCTACCATGTCATACCCTCCAACATTTTTGAGATAAAAACTGGGACAGGAGTGGCCAAGTAACATCAGAGTTTGGTCAAGATGGAAAAGTTATTGAGGAAGAACACAAAAGCTAGAAGAGGCTACAGCAGTTTGCTTTTGCCTAAATCTTAGGAAAGGGTAAGATTCTACTTTCTCCTCTCCTCTCCTCACTGCTTAGTTAACTGTGTGCAAATTACATTTGTACTTTGGACTCTGTAACATCTGAAATAAGCTGGGAACAAAGGGAGAAAGTGGGAAAAGGAGAGAGAAAATGGGACATTTTAAAACCAGCTGAAAACGTGGGATGGCAGAGAATTAAATGGGAATGTCTCTGCCAAGTTTGGACAGCTGGAGGGTATGTCATGTCATATATGGTGGGAAAGGACTGAGGCAGACAAAATACAGCTTCCCTGAAGACACAGTTGATCTCATGATGGAAGCTCATGATGGAAGAATGGATCCAGGCCTTCCTGATTTATTGAACAAAATTAAAAAGTGAGTTAAATAAACAGACTACATTCGATCTCCATCAATCCAGGGAAGCAGAACATGTTCCAGTCCAGAACATTATAGAAAATCCCCATCACTACCAATAGCCATATTCCAGTACTTTTACATTATATTGATTTTAATGGAGGAACTTCTGGCTGGAATCCTTTCTTGTATTTTCTTAAGAGGAAGGTCCATTGAACATCCTGATCCTTACTTTGCACAGAACATGGTGAGTCTTGCAGTGCTAGATATTTGTTCAGCTTTTACTCTGAAGTTACTTGAACTTTGCTTATTTCCATAGTTCATTGATTCTACAATGGGAAAGTGAATTGTAATTTGCAGTACACCATGTCCTCAGTCCCCATACTTTCAAGCATGGTAGTTAATGTGTTCTCATTACTAGTGCAGGAGAGTCAGCTGCCATTTCAATCAACTACTGTCCATGGAATGATGTGGGACATAAGCAGACATCTTGACAACAAAATAACTTGGCCCCTTCTTGACACATATACAGAAAGGGTTTGAAGTAAATTAGTAACTATGGGCCCATACGGACAGGCCAAAATAAAACTGCTTCGGGTCACTTTGGAAGTGTGATGTTTAAATGATGCATGCGTCCTAAGAGGCCAGAAGCCGTGCCAAAGCCATGCTCCAGTCCTAAAGACTGGAGCACAGCTTTGGCATAGCTTCTGGACTCTTAAGATGTGTGTGTCATTTAAACAGCATATCTTCAAAGTGACCCAAAGCAGCTTTATTTTGACCTGTCTGTACGGGCCCATTCTTGGCAAAATAATATTGGAAGAGAAGGAGGAGGAAGAAGAAGAAAACAGGAGGAGGAAGTTGTCTGAATTTCTTTATTATAGCAATACAAAAACCTTGTTTTAGAAATTTCATAAAGGGATGGAAGGGTGGCAGGGGAGGGAGACTTCAACTGCCCTTTACAAAACTCTGCATCAGTTTGTTTCAAACAGTCATGAAATCCTTTAATCAACGATTAATCTTCTATTTATTGGTTAATAATGACTTCAGAAGCCCATGTTCAACTATTCCATTAATTGTCGCATACCAAGAGAAATGGCATGCCTTCAGGGAAATCCATTTTTGTAGGTTTCACATGCAGAATATTGCAGTGGTTCAACTCAACTGTATGTTTTGGCAACAACTCCAGGAAATAAGTTATTATTTTAATACATTTGGATGCTTTCTCTCTGACACACACCCTACCAATAATGTAAATGGCAGAAAGATGAAATTTAAAAAAAATAAAAATAAAGGAATGCTAAATTTCTGTTACCTTACAAATGGTAAATTGATTCTCAGCAGCTGGTCTAGTATACTGGCTAAGATCCCATGCCATTATAGAAAACAGCTTTAGCAAGTACAACTTCAGGAAACCACACAAACACACATTTCCTTAAAAAATATTTTGGAAGGATGACAAAGGACTCTATCACATGTGGAAAAGGACATCCTTATTCCATCTTTTTTCTGTCCTTATTGCGCGATAGGCAAAAGACTTTCAAACGATGCTGTGCTTATCCAGACATTATCCCATCCATCTTTCTGATGACATTGTGCTGATCCTGTCATTGTCCTGTCATTGGGGTGGAACTGTCTCATCATTTCCCTTCATTTTTGAATAATGGAATAACCCGTTAATACTAGTGATAGGACAATTGCACTTTACTGACAGGATAATGACTGGATAAGCGAGATGTTTATGATAGTCTTTCACACAATTGCGATAATGATGGGAGAGCAATCTGCTTTGCTCCTGTCCTTGACTGATAATGTCCAAAGAGCACTAGAGGGGACTGTAGGGGGGCGGGGGTAAAAACCATGATGCTACTACAGTTGTCTTATTGGACTTAGCCCTGAGCTAGAAGCATATACCCTCCAACACTTCACTGATAAAAACCAGGATGTGTTCGGCCAGGCAACATGAGCATGTGGTCAAGATGGCAGAAATTATAAATAGGAGGGGTTACAGCAGCTTGCTTTTGCCTTAGCCCACAGGAAAGGGCAATATTCTGTCCCTTCCTCTCTCTCCTGCTGGGTTAATGGAATGCAAACTACTTTTGCACTTTGGATTCAGTTTGCAGCAACTGAAATATGCTAAGAAGAAAGGAGGAAAGAGGGAGGAGGAGAAAGAAACAGGAACATTTTAAAAGCAGTTGAGAAATTAGGATGGCAGAGGATGAGTCAGGACTGTCACTGCTAAATCAGGATAGAAAAAACTGTTCTGCCAAATCAGGACACTTGGGAGGGTAGGGAATCAGGAAGCCCCTGATTGCAATGTTAATTCAGCTATCAATTTATTTTGTGGTCTTAAGGCAAGCTATTCTCAGTCTCAGCCTTTATCAATCTGCATTCATTATTATGAAGGATGACATTATTTTGCAATGGTATTGTATTCAACCATGTGAAGCACTAGAAAGGTTTGAAAGTGCTATACAAGTGTATATATGTTCTGAAACTGTGTTTTTATTACTATCATTGCTGCTACTACTATGATTAGTGGAATAAGCGTGAAGAAAAAGGCTGTATGTTCTAGATGCCTGATGTTGCTAGCAACTTTGACTATCTTGGTACTACAGCAACCTGGCATCCACATTTTGAACCAACAGCAGTTTCTTTAAAAACAGCTGCATGTAGAAATAATTCGAAATAGTCTGATTTGGAAGTAATCAGCACATGGGTGTTCAAAACTAGGCCTACATCCTCCAGAAGAGTTGCAGCTGGTGAATCAGTCAAAGTTACTAAAAGATAAATCCACAATCTCAATCTCACCTGAATATTCATAGATAATGTTGCACCTTGGACATTTGCAAACTGCATATGTAATTTATTTAGAGAAGTGTCCAAAAACAAACAAACAAACAAACAAAAACCCAGGTTGCATATCTCTATGCAAATGGGTGGAATTCTCATCCGGCACTGCCTCCATTTTATTTGGATTAAATGGCAGCTGCTTTACCTAATAAATACCAGTATAGTCACCTAACACCAAGTGAAGGTTAAATCTACCACCCCAACATTTAACTAATGGAAAGAAAAGGTAGAACTATCATTAACACAGTGGTGACACTTAAGTACAATTCACTAAAGGCCACTTTCAGTGGTTTAATGTTGATGTTAAAGGGAGAAAGGACAAAATGAAACTCTGAAACACACTGCAAGTTCAAAAACATGTCAAAACCTAGAGGACAAAATTAGGAGATATTCAGGCCAATTTGTTCAACTTACTGAAATCAGTGGAACTGGAAAATGATTAATTTTGGATGAATCATGCTGTTATTTTTGCAACTATTAATTAATATGAGTTATGTGTCATTTGGTTGAACATGAAAAATACCTATGACTGACTCTGCATTTATAATGGATTGTAGTCACAACAACACAGAGCAAAAATCCTCTTAAATAACTATTATTCTGGAGAAAAAGTTTTGGCCTTCCAGGCATTTACTTCGCCGTCTTACAAATCCATGGGCTCACACTCAGGATATATTTCTGCCACAGTTCTCAGATATTCCATGTTTCTCATGTTTTGTTTTTCAAAAATGAAAAAAAATACAACATTGACTTTTGACATCTTGAGATTTTGCTTCATTTTTCACATGTGGGTGGATGAATGGGATGGTAAACAGTCAAACCAGTTACACTGAGAACCTAGGAAGCTGCCAAGTTAAATCTCAGGCTGAGTGGGAAGCAGAGGAAGAGCAGAAGCTCTCCAAACAACACTGAGGTTAATGCAACATTAAAGCACACACCAGTGAATTCTCAGCAGGACCTTTCATTCTTTCAGCAGCAAGGAGGCTTCAGTTTCCCACATGAGTTTTTAAAAAAGCAGAAGAAATGGAAGATAGACAGACTCTAGACTGGGTTCGCAGAATATTGGCTCCAAAATTGCAAATGTTTTATACTCAGAAAAACTTTGAAGCATAAGCATATATGAAACTGGACCTAGCTAAGAATCAAATCATTTTAGTGGGCACCAAGTGAAAGAGATTAGTCAGCACTTTTGTTGGTGCTGGAAAAATAGACAGTATTTGGCTCAGCAAACAAGGTCACTTTTATCTTCACATATTAGTTTGCACAACTGCAAACAGGTTCCAGAGGAAATATTATGGATATAGATCTGAAATGAATGGCATAATTCATAAGGCATTGAAGAACTGCAATTAAGCTGATTTAATTGTAACTAGTTAAAGATAATGAAGCAGAGTATAAATACAGACACACTTCCATAAACAAAGTAAACATATTTCTACACATTACTTCTTTAACAGAAACTTTAGTACCAGAGGCAGAAATAACAGGGGAAGAATAGACTTCAAAGAGTATGGTCCAAAACACACTCCAGAAATAATCCAGTTTGAGACCACTTTAGCTGCCCTGGCTCAATGCTAGGGAACTCTGGGAACTGCAGTTTTTGTGAGACATCTAGCCTTCCCTGACAGAGATATCTGGTGCCACAACAAACTACAATTCCCAGGATTCCCTAGCACTGAGCCAGGGCAGTTAAAACGGTCTCAAACTGAATTATTTCTGCAGTGTGTTTTGGACCATACACGTTAGTTTCGAAAATCATTGTGCAAAGGGATATTGTAGCCTCTTTGAGACTAACTGAAAGGAAGAAGCTGGTAGCATGAGCTTTCATAGACTTGAGTCTACGGCTGCATCGGCATGCAGAAATAATTCAGTTTGACACTACTTTAACTGCCATGGCTCAATGCTATGGAATTCTGGGAATTGCAGTTTGTTTTTGGCACCAGAGGTCTCTTACAAAACTACAATTCCCAGAATTACATAGCACTGAGCCATGCTTATTTCTGCAGTACGGACACTAGGAAAGCTCATGTTAGCAGCTTCTTTCTTTCAGTCAGTCTCAAAGGTGCTATAAGATTCCCTTTGCATATGGGAAGAATAGGGATAGGTTCTTCCAGAAGTCATCCAAGGATGGCTTTTTATTGCTGAGGCAGATTTATTTGCTTTGCCCTTTACATTCTGTGTTGCTGTTCATGCATTCTTAATAAGGGATTCTCGAGGGAGTTGCTGTTTATCTTGCCTGTTGCAGGCAGACACACATACAGCTACAATATGATCCTCTAGAGCAGAATTACGTTATTACCCAGTTCAGGGTTTACTGCAACTCTCTTCAACTCAGGGTGCATCTACACTGCAGATACACCACTGTAACTCCCATGGTTCAATGCTGTGGAATTCTGGGAATTGTAGTTTGTTGTGGCATCAGAGCCCTCTGACACAGAAGGATAAATGTCTCACAAACAGCCAAAGTCACTAAAATTACAGGATCTGGCAACCTTAATCCAAATCCCTTTAGTTTGTTAAACCAGACAGAACTCTCACGAAATAGTCTTATTTTTAAATAAATTGTATTTTTTAAAGAAACAAACAAACATACAATAACAAACATACAATAACAAACATACACCTGGCATATCGGCATAAATTATTTATAGACCACCCTCGATCACAAGATCTCAGTGCAGTGTTCAGTAAAATCAGTGGCCAGAATTCATTTGGAAACTTGGATATACGTCAGTGGGAAACAGAATGGAGCAGTCTTGCAACATTCATATTCAGCAAGAGGTGGCTGTTATGTCACTATGTAGAGGAGCCAACAAAGTGACCATTGCACACTGGGACTGACGCACAACAGGACTCACGCACAATGAAAGCAAAGTACAATGGGACCCAGTACACAACATGACCTGATGCACATCAGGACACAGACTAGGGACATAGGCCAATGCACATGGTAGAGCCTGATGAGCATTGGGACTCTCTTGCTGGCATCCTGTTATGCTTCTTCACAATTCACTAACAAGAGGTTTCCTTAGTGCTTCTGCTAGGTAGCTGAAGTATGCATAAAACCACAACGGAGAATTCCGGCCAATGTTAACAAATTAAAACAATTCAAAACAATAAAAACTGTCTAAATTAACTAAAACGCTCTTAAACGACTTGATACATTAAAAACAGATTAAGGAGGTTAAAATGATTTCACAATTTTACACAGAGGCAAAAGGGGGGAAAAAAAGTCCAATAAAAATACAAAGTCTTCAAAAGTATGTCTGCAGTAACCAATGCAATGTACTACATTAGACAGCCCCCCCCTTTTATGATATTAGATCTCTCCATAAATCCAAATGTATCATAGGGCAGAACAACCTTGTCTATTAAAATTATTCATGTATTTTGGAAGACAATAATGAGTGATTCATCTAGCAATGTGATCTGTGACTCTTCCTCTAAGTACAGTATAAACTTTGGTTTGCATTCAAAATTTTAAAGTCACTTTTAGTTTCAGGGAGAGTCCTCCTTCCAGTCTAAACCAGTTTAGGGGGATCTGAAAAAACTGCCCTTTTGCCCAATAGAGGCAAGGGCAAGGTTCCCCCTGCTCTAAACCATAAAGGAGAAACATGAAGGCTTAAGGCAGAGCCATTCCTGGAAATGCCCATCACCACAGTCCCAAAAGATAATATGAAGAGCAAGCAAGAACCAACTGAAGGCAATGCAAGATTCCTGAGAAACATACTGCCACTGTTAGATTGCAACAGAGAATGCTATGAAGATTCATAGCAGCAGTTCAGACCCCACTTTCTGTAGACATTTTGAAGAATGCTATGCTTGAGTATTTTTGTATCAAACTATAGAGAAAAGTTCACTTCACAGCATTTTTGGTTAAGTATTGCTTATCTATTGAAGGCTCCATTGTGCCACCTTGTGATTACATCCTAAATTACACTTATTAATATTACAATGTTTGGAGCATAGTTAACAAAGCCTCTTTGACAATGAAGCTTCTTTTCACAAAGTCTTTTTACACCAGCCCAGAACCCTTGCCCTCCTTGTCCTCTATCCAGCTGGACATTTTTTAGAAGCATCAGCACTGGGAAGATGGTAAAGGAGGGCTGGAGAAACACTTCCCAAATCGAGCGGCAGTGACAGGTCTGTAGGAAACAATGCCAACAAAAGCTCGAGCTGGGAAAGAATAGGATTGTACTCTAGCCAATATTCCTGTAGCTGCGTGAGCTTGTGTTAAGCAATGCTTAATGCAACTAAAATGCAGTACATTTGTAAAGCTGCCTCCAGAATCCTTCACTGTCTGAGCATTCATGAACTGTACAATAAAGAGAAACTAGAACATATAATAGCCTGTAAAGACAGGCCAAAATAAAGCTGCTTCGGGTCACTTTGGAGGTACGCTGTTTAAATGATTCATGCGTCCTAAGAGGCCAGAAGCCGCGCCAAAGCCACGCTCCAGTCCTAAGGACTGGAGCACAGCTTTGATGCAATTTCTGTCCTCTTAGGACACATACATCATTTAAACAGCATACCTCCAAAGTGACCCGAAGCAGCTTTATTTTGGCCTGTCTGTACAGGCCCATAATCCTGTTTTATTAGCTGCTCTCAGCATATTTACAATGCATAGTTCTATAAATGTGACCAACAAAATAGACTTTAGGGCTTAAGAGCGGGGTATAAATACACTAATAAAATAGAAATCATAAGAAAAGTGTAGGCTAGTGCTAACTGCAAAGGAGGACAAGGCATCACAAAGTGCAAGGCATTCAAGAAAATGTAGGACATTGCAAACGGTCCTTAGGAGCGCTCAAAATGGAAGTTGTTTTGGAATTTTTCCTGGACAGGTGGTTTAAATGTAGGGCATGTCTTGGAAAAGGAGGACGTCTGGTCACCCCTGCCCTGATTAATTAAAGTATATCTGTATTTGAATTAACAGTCATTGTTCCCCCATTTAATGCTTTAACTACTTTTCTGGCTCAAGGCTATGGAATCCTAGGAGTTGGAGTTTGTTGTGGGCCCAGCTCCGCTCTGGGCCCACAACAAACTCCAACTCCCAGAATTCCATAGCCTTGAGCCAGAAAAGTAGTTAAAGCGGTACCAAACTGGGTTATTTCTCCAGTGTGGATGCACCCACAGTTAGGTCTAAAACACACTGCAGAAATAACCCAGGTTGACACCACTTCAGCTGCCATGGCTCCATGCTAGGGAATCCTGGGAACTGTAGTTCTGTGAGGCATTGAACCTTCTCTGTCAGAGTGCTCTGTTGCCACAACAAACTACAATTCCCAATATTCCTTAGCAATGAGCCAGGAAAGTCAAAGCGGTGTCAAACTGGATTAATTCCGCAGTGTGGATGGAAACACAAGCACCTATTTTGAAACTGTCCATCTTGACTAATAATGCCAAAACTCCTAAGACATTTATCCCTCCATTTCCTCCTATTTATTGTTAAAAACGAGAGGAAAGTTTCTTTGCCTCAAAATGGGCGGGGCGAACAACCAGTCGAGCCACACTCAAAATGGCCGCCGAATCGCCACTACCGGAAATGAGTACGGGACACTTCCGTTCGACCTTCCTCCCAATGACACCTCGTTAGGGAGGGAGCCGTATGTAAGGGAAAATAGCCGAGCCACACCCACAATGGCCGCCGCGTCGCCACTACCGGAAATGAGGACACGCACTTCCGTTTCACCTTCCACTCCCCAATGACGCCTCTTTAGTAAGCAGAGAAGAAGGAGCTGTAAGTAAGCGGGGCGTGGTTAGGGAGACGTCATCACGGGGCGACGGGTGAGAGGAAAGGAAACAGAGAGCGCCTCGTGATGAAAGGAGGCGGTGATTGGTTGCCGTTGAGGCGTCATCAGGGAAACGTCATCACGGGGCGACGGGAGAGAAACAGGACTAGAACGCCTCGTGGTGAGGGAAGGCAGTTGGTTGCAGCTGAGGCGTCGTCATGGCGGAGTCTGAAGGGAAAGCGGCGTCCCAGGCGGCGGCGTCTGTTGCTCCGCTCGGGTCCCAGCTGCCCTCCTTCGAAGCGGCGCAGGCGCTGGTGGGCAGCCGCTACTCCTGCCTGGTGGTGACGCCTCACGCGAGGCACGTCTCCCTCCCGCCCCTCTTCCTCCACCGCAAGCGGACGGGGATCTCCCTCCTGCTGGACGCCGAGCTCCGCCGCTACTCCGAGAGGTGCGCCGCCCAGCCCACTGCTATGATATTGGCCGGGTGGGACTGACTCTTATCGGCTTATATAGTGGACCCCTCACATTTCGGAAGCACGTTCAACACACATGCGCAACATCTTTTAAATACAACTGTTATTATAACTCCAAGATATAGTATATCTTGGTTTCAGTAAGGCCTTTGACAGAGTTCCCCATGACATTCTTGCAAACAAGTTTGTAAAAAGTGGGTTAGACAAGGCAACTGTTAGACGGATTTGTAAATGGTTGACTCTGTCCTGGGCCCAGTGCTACTCAACATCTTTATCAATGACCTGGATGACAGAATTGGGAGCATACTTATCAAATTTGCAGATGATACCAAATTAGGGGGAATAGCTAATACCCCAGAGGACAGGATCAAGATCCAAAATGACCTGAATAGACTAGAAAGCTGGGTCAAAGCTAACAAAATGAAATGCAACACGGAGAAATGTAAGGTATTGCACTTAGAGCGGAAAAATAAAATGCACAGATATAGGATGGGGGACACCTGGCTGAATGAAACTACGTGTGAAAGGGATCTAGGAGTCCAAGTAGACCACAAGTTGAACATGAGTGAACAGTGTGATGCGGCAGCTAAAAAGGCCAATGCTATTTTAGGCTGCATCAATAAAAGTATAGTGTCTAGATCAAGAGAAGTAATAGTGCCACTGTATTCTGCTCTGGTCAGGCCCCACCTAGAATATTGTGTCCAGTTCTGGGCACCACAATTCAAAAAGGACATTGAGAAACTGGAGCGTGTCCAAAGGAGGGCGACAAAAATGGTGAAGGGTCTGGAAACCATGCCCTATGAGGAACGACTTAGGGAGCTGGGGATGTTTAGCCTGGAGAAAAGAAGGTTAAGAGGTGATATGATAGCCCTGTTTAAATATTTGAAAGGATGTCATGTTGAAGAGGGAGCAAGCTTGTTTTCTGCTGCTCCAGAGAACAGAACCCGGAACAATGGATGCAAGCTACAGGAAAAGAGATTCCACCTGAACATTAGGAGGAACTTCCTGACAGTAAGGGCTGTTCGACAGAGGAACAAACTCCCTCGGAGTGTAGTGGAGTCTCCTTCATTGGAGGTCTTTAAACAGAGGTTGGATGGCCATCTGCTGGGGATGCTTTGATTCGGATTTCCTGCATGGCAGGGGGGTTGGGCTGGATGGCCCTTGCAGTCTCTTCCAATTCTATGATTCCCGAATAACAATTTTGGGTGGAGCCTATTCAGATAAAGGAGATATCACACAAGGCTTCTATAGAGTAGCAATCCCATTTCTGAAGCACACAGAAACATACAGTATCAAAATACTCTTGTTGCACTTTCATACCAGTGTGGTGCCCTTGTATTTGCACTGCCCCACTTCCTCCCCATTATTGCCTACTTAGGACATACTGATGGGGGGAAGTGAAGTCAGGGGGGTGGGGGAAGCCAGATCTGGTGGTGTGGAGGGGTGCTTTCCCATTTTATGTTGGGTTTAGTCATTCCCTTGAACTTGTTTAGCCCCCCCCCCAACACACTCATACAATGTGCAAAGTTTGCCATTGCTTTTTCCTGAGGCTGAGAGTATGTCACCCAGTGGGTTTACTTTAAGCCTAACCTATATACAGTTGTGCCCAGAGAAAAATTGGGAAACTCATGTGAATTTTGGCCGGTTACAAACCGGCATTTGGGACGTCCGGAGGACGTCCCATTTTAAAAAAGGGGGCGTCTCTTCTAGACGCCCCTGGGCCTAATACGGACTCTGTCCGTACAAGATAGCGCCAGCCCTTCTACATGGCTGGCGCCATCTTTGCGTATCGGACGCTGAGCGTCCGTACGCGTCGTGTCCTTCGTGACGTAGTGAGTGCGCCCCTGGCACCTCGCTACGTCGCAAATGCGACTCTAAAAGAAGCTCCATTTCGGAGCTTCTTTTTCGGTCCGCAGGGGAGCCGCGCCGTGTGGAGGCTCTGGCTCCCCCGCGGACTAACCGGTGGCGGCGGTCTGTAACCCGCCTTTGTAACATTCGAATCGTCCTAATAAATGATGCTACCCATATCTGAGCTTTGTATTACTTATAGACTCCATGGCACTTAAAAAAAAAGCTCTAAAGGAGGTTGTATCAGGTAATGCATCTTTTAGCAGTATCTGATCTCCTTTGCTGTTTAAATGTCTGGTAATTGTTCATAAACATAATGTGTTGATAGTTGTCTTTTGATTAGTACCAGCTGGCTTCTTTTTTCTTCCAGTTTCCAGGGAGTTCCTGTGGCCTATGATAATATTAAAATAACCAAAGAACTGGGAGATATAATTGATGACATTGGAGCGATCCACCTGGACATTGAAGCAAATTTTGCAGTCTTTCAGCCTCAAGCTGGAAAAAAACTTGTGGTATGTAAAGAAAGAAAGAAATGCTTCTAACATGTAAAACAGTGCATCTCTGGTAACTAGTGCTAGAGTTTGACTGATTTATTTTGGGATGTGATACTTAAGCCTTTCTTGGGGGGGGGAGACATTTTTTAATAGTCTGGTTATTTATAGTATTATGCATGCTTAAGCCCATTAATATAAATTAACCTAGGTGTCCCTAACTCGAAACATTCTGTATTTTATCAGTGTGGTTTTGTACTCTTAGCAGTAGCATGATGGTAGTGAATTTGTGTGTGTGGAAGATGTTCTTAGTCAACCATTTTGCATAAACAAGAGATAAACAATTGTTCTTGAAGTGTTTCAAAAAAGTGAAGAGCTGTATGGTTTTAGTACTGCTATTCAAA
Organism: Sceloporus undulatus; assembly: GCF_019175285.1. Taxonomy (NCBI): domain Eukaryota; kingdom Metazoa; phylum Chordata; class Lepidosauria; order Squamata; family Phrynosomatidae; genus Sceloporus; species Sceloporus undulatus. The sequence continues at coordinate 39,037,519 of NC_056527.1, read as the reverse complement.
GTCAGAGTTCCAGGGAAATAAATGCTTCCTCTACTTGTAAAGCAGTGTTTTGGAAATCTTTAGAGTTGAATGTTTGATGAACAGAGACAGTCTGTGAGTCTGAAAACCTCAACTTTAAAATATCCTGGATCATCTGTTATGGTGACTGAAGTATATGTGTGTTTATATAGCTGAAAAGGTAAGGAGCTGTGTTGCTAAGTTTTCAAGTTTCTGTGGGAAATATTCAATTTAAAAAGCAAGCAGATAAACGCATCTTGACTAAATCTTATACAGTTGTTTGCAAGGTTAATCTAAATATAGTGACCACTTCTTTTAAGCTTTCTTCATTTTGTATTTTCTATAGCAAATGAAAGTAAACACTGTACCCAAGCTGTTTTTGTTTATGTTAGGTATTACAATATAACTTCATAAAGCAGAGTTTCTGTGTCATACTCCTAAAAAATGTATCTCTTTCCAGGGTATAATCAATAAAGTGGCACCTAGCCACATAGGCTGTTTGGTACATGGATGCTTTAATGCTTCTATCCCCAAGCCAAATCACATCTCCACTGATGAATGGAAAAACCTTGGCTTTGAAATAGGCAACAGACTGGTATTTAAAGTGTCACATTTTGATTCAGATGCTGCTGGAGTGTTCTGTATCAGAGGAAAATTGTGTAGCAGCAGGTACAGTAATACAATGACAGTTTTATAAAATACTTATTATTATTATTATTATTATTATTATTAACCTTGATTTATGACGTGCTGTAAATTTACACAGCGCTGTACATACAAGATGAGTTTACTTTCAGCTTGTGGGGAACAAGTGGATAAGTTATGACCCTTCAGATGTTGGATTGAAACTTCCACGATCCATTGCACTACCACTGGCTAGACTAGTTAATGCTTTTGCGAGCTACAGTTAAACACCATCGAGTGTTGCAGATTGTGGTGTACATAATGCAGGGATTTGACATCTGATATATATTAGATTGACCAGAAGTTGAATTTTAGGAACTGAAGCAATGGGTTTGTAAAATCTGTTAGAAATTGAAGGAGACGGAGAAATGGACTCATACCCCAGAAAGTCATTTAGTATTGGGGCAAATGATTTGTGCTCTAATGATCTGCACGTTATTTGATCATCAGATTTGAAGGCTGATTCTGGCTATCAGCTGTCTGCATTACGCTTAAAGTGGAATTTGAAAAACACATGAGGATAGATTCAGGTTTAGGTAACAGAGATGACAGAAATAGTTTCCAGCATCGTGGCAGCTTTTCCAACCCCCTGAAAATGCTATACAGAGGTCCAGTGGACCTCTGATGATGAATTAAAATGGGATCCCCAAATATCAAATGTTAGCATCTTCCACAACCAGAGCCCTTCTGTGCACATAATCCTGGATCCATCTTTAGAGCTAGGGGCCGCTGGCTCTCCAGATGTTGCTAAACTCCTAATTCCTGTAAGCAGCAGTCAGGTTGACTAGTGGGGAGACATGATGGGAGTAGCTCTTTATCAGCTTCTAAAAATCTGATGGTCCCCTGGCCCATGTATTTTGATGAGCTTAACTATAGATTTCAGTTAACAGCAAGACCTATGCCATTAGAGCAATATGCAATCTTTGTCCACTGCACAAAAGCCAGAAATATATCAAGAAACCGACAGGAAATAAAGTTTAAATAAAGACGATCAGTAGCATTAATTTTGAGGCTTAATGATGGTGGCACCTCTTGTGTTCATATGATGTGTTTCGATATACCCGGAAAGCTTTGTTTTATTATCACTATTTCTTATTGCATTATACTACTGCTTTATTTCTCCAACACAGCACTGGAAAAGAGACACAAAAGGAAAAGCATAAGAAAAAATATGAGAAGCACCTTCATGAGCAGAGTGGCACCGAGGAGTTGGAGATTGACCTAGCGACTACTGAGACTGACAGAGAGATACAGCACAATGAGATTGATAATGGAGTATGTGATATGGCCAACAGTCAAGAGATTGCAGATTCAGGGACACATGTCAGTGACTCAAGTGGCTACCATAGTGATCATGTCAAATCTAAGAAAAAGAAGAGAAAACACTGTGAGGAAGAAAATGGACTCCCTGCTTTGTCACAATCAAAAGCTAAAAAGAAGAGAAAGGAATGAGAAATAGTTTGCATAATGCTAAAGTGCCTTCAGCTAAACTTGGAACTGTTTCATCAGATTTATTATGCTTCATTTTCTTGTTAATGTTTGGTTGATTTCGAGGTGTTCTATGGGAACTGCTGCATATAGGAACATGGGAAGGATTTTTAAAAGTAGTTAGTGAATATGACAAGGCAATTAGGTTTCCTGCACACTGTCAGTATATAAATTATTCTCCATCAAAAGCAAAAGTAGAGGACATCTGGGTTTAAATATGGTGCAGTGCTTCTCCATGACGTGATTTAAAGTGAGGTATACTGCAAACATGTACAAGATTATATATTCCTAATTTAGTTGGGAACATGTTAAAAAAAATACTATTTTTTTAAAATGAAAACACCACAGACTACCAAATAGCTAATGGGAGGGAAAAAACAGAAAAAAAGGAGTAGGTTTGTATACAGTTTTAAGCATATATACATGGAAATCGTTTAACAACAAAAACCTGACAGTACATTACTGCGGTAGTTGCTGTAGCAAGAGTAGTAATGTCTTAGAAGTTGGAGGTGGATGGATATATCTGTAAGAGCTGTAATCTTGTCAATTTTGTGATCAGAATTTTGGAACTCCCTTAAAGATAAATCACTATGTCCTGTGGATTAAAACATTTGGTATTGTCTTGTTCTTTTTGCTACGTAGTATCCTTAAGGCAATGATCTCTCTGTCTCTTAGTATGGAATCATTAGGGAGTACCACTTGGATCTACCAAGGCAACAATAAGTCCCTGGGACCAAAGAGTCCAAGGTTCTCCATATAACTCTAGCTGTTGATTGTGCTATCTGAGATGGATGGGAATCAGAGCCCACATCTAATTAGCCATAGCTTTACTTATTTCAAAATATGGAAACCAACAACTATTTTTATTTGGAGAGAGGCTGCCTTCTCATTTTGCTAGTGGAACCATAGACTTCTGTCCCCCTCCTCCGAAGTCTATTGGCTCCCAGAGCACCGCTACTTTCCCCTTTCCACATGGATCTGTCTTTCAGTGTGAATGGATATGAAGATCTGTATCTCATGCCAAACATTACACAAGACTAGTCACTTGTGACTACCTAGATCAAGCCAATGTCCTCTTTAGGTGGCTATTTCTGATGTAATTTCTAATTACATGCCACTGCATTGTCCTGCAAATTTTTAAATTTTTAAAATTATTTTTATTGGCTTCAGAATGCCCCCAAACAGCCGTTGGAGGCATTTTTGCCATGCTTTTGAGCCCGTGGGTCTCTTTAAAACAACATGAACCCACTTTTATATCACTACCTGTTTTTTTAACAGGTCTCTCTAGGTTGAAATGACCTGTGGGCAGGGAAGAATGTGGCAAAAATTCCCCTAGAAGGCATTTGGGAGATGGAAATGGGAAAAATGACCCCAGGGAGCCACACAAACAGGCCTCATGACTGCCTGCGGGCTGCTCTAAAGCTTCTACGCTGTGTTCATCACCATTTTCGCAGGTTCTAGTTGATGTTTTTATTGCTGCCAAAGGGCTTAAAGCTGAAAGTGCTGGTCTGCAAATCTTCCTACTTTCCTGGGGACTAAGGTTTCTGGACTACTGGGCTTTCGTTCTTAAAAGACATTTATGGGATAGGTTTGTGTGATGTCCTGCCAGGACTGATTGAAACTTTCCCCTGCGTTTTCTTTCACATGGTTCAGGCCATAATATGTTTAGTGTAGAAAAGTTCTTTGTATTAGTTGTGGGAGGAGCTGTAGGATTCCCCTGCATTATTTCCAGGTTTGGTTTGCCCTTTCCCAGCATGCTCTGTTGTAGCTGAAAGTCTTTAGTTGGGGAGCAGTCTTTGCTGTGAGCAGGCAGAGAGCTGTCTATTGGTGGCAAACAGGCCCAGACAGCCGGAAAGGGCATTTCTTACACGTTAGCCATTTTAGTTACCAATTTAGCCAAATTAGTTACCATCAGCAAGAAAATAAGAGGAATTCAGGAGCTGAAAGACCCTGCACCAGCTCCATTGAGTGAGGAGAGCAAACTAACATCAGACCCAGAAAGATGACATCCGGAAGATTGCTGAAACTGTAAAGTACCTTTTGTTTAGAGCTGGGGAGGAGAAAACTCTTTATTTTGTCCTTTAAATTAAATTTCCCCCCTTTTGAACTTTACATTCAGCTTCAGAGCCTTTTTTGGGTAGAAGAGTTTGATCTCACCAGGGTACTGGCGTTGCACACCCAAACCTGCCACCACCTTTAGTTGGGTGTGTCTTCACAGTTTGTAACTAAATTTAAAGCCCATTGCTTCTACAAAATGGCAGTTTTCTTTCATTGTATTTTAAATATAACACCACAATATATTTGTTTAGAATTATATACACCCCACTATGCTGAGCAGTGAAAATTGCAGGATAGGAGGTGTTTTAGCTTGCCTTTGAATCACATCATTGGAATTGTACTACATTTTCCTGACTATTGTTTTATTTACACTGGGCATAGGCAAGGAGCCTTCACATGATCCACCAGCCACTAAAATTAACACAACCACCAGTAATATTTTGCCACCATAGCAGTAAGTCTTCACAGCCTTCCAGAAGGGAGGGAGACTCTGCTTTGATATTCTGCAAAGAATTGCCATCCAATTTCAGCACTGGTTGCAGTAGTGCGCATGTCCCAGTAGTCATGACCCCCTCCCCCCTCCAAAGTACAGTTGGCCCGTCTTATGCATGGATTTTTTATACACGGATTCGAGCATACACGGTTTGAAAATGTTCAAAAAAAGTATAAATTTCAAATATCAAACCTTGATTGTCCATTTTTTAAATAAGGGACACCATTTTGCTATGTCATATTTAATGAGACTTGAGCATACACGGATTTTGTTATACACGGGGGATCTTGGAACCAAATCCAGCGTATAACAAGGGTCCACTGTAATACTACATTGCAGCCTCCCTGATTTTTATTAGGGATAGTAGATATCTCTTAAGTTTACTGCTCTCACATCAATTTTTTAGGGAGACAGACCAGCAACTCCAAATGTTGCCACACAGCTTAGAGTCAACCTGAAGGTGCTGTCTGAGTTTCACTTCCAACCTCCACTTTATTCACAGATAATCTGATCTCATTTCAGTGATGGTGGGCTAAGCTTCGAGTCCCATTAAAAGACAGGATTATCCCTAATAGTTCCACAGATTTCATTAGCGCCTGACAATATCTGAAACTTGCCCCCAGGGGTTTGGTGAAATCATTTCAGAAGGAGAAAACTCTTATTTTGGTGTACTCAATGAGTTTGTTCTCCCTAAAGGTAAATGTATTCCCTGTTGACAAGGTTGCCAAATGTGCTCATCTCTGTTACTAAGCCGAAGAGCCAGCATTGTCAGAGACTAATCTGTGATCATGTGGCCAGCATGATTACCCAGAACGCAGTTTACCTTCCACTGAAGTGGTACCTATTTATCTGCTTGCATTTGCATGCTTTTGAACTGTAAGGTTGGCAGAAGCTGGGACTAGTGATGGAAGCTCACCCCATCCTGCGGCACTTGGGTCTTGAGTTGCCAACTTGCCAATCTTGCAATCAACAGAGTCAGTGTCTTAGCCACTTGAGCCACCACCTCTCTACTGTCTCCCTACTACTGAGTTGTGTTAAATCCCATTGATTTCAGCTAACTAACTGGACCCAAATCCTATGAGAAGAGGTTAAAGGAGAGGTAGTTTGGGGAAGAGGCAAGAGGTGAGATAATAACCATATTCAGATCTCTGAATGGCTGTTTGCATTGCTGATTCTGCAGCTTTACCTTCTGTTCTAACAGGACCAGAGTCAATGGGATCATATTATAAGGGGAAGGCATGAGGAAAAACCTGGCAGTGGAACAGAGTGTCTCAGAAGGTGATATTTTTTAAGTTTGGATGACCATTTTACAAGGTTGCTTTAACATTAGCAATGGGTTGGGCTAGGTGACCTTTGAGAACTTTTCCAAATGTTTGATTCTAAGCCATGTCTATTATATGAGTGATGAATAAAAAATTAAAACGTACCCATGAGGCCAGTATTGTGCTTATGAATCATTTTTATTAAAGATTTATAATGTGTTAAAATGTCACTTCAGAGTTTCCTAGTTAACTTCAGACAGTGTTTTCCGTAAAGTCTCAAGCTCATTCTGTGTCATGATTTGTGACTTCTATATTAAAATACTAAGCGTGCATTGCAGTGATTTCCCTGCCAAAAGTGTATGTTAGGTGATGTCTAGAAAGAACCTTAAGCTAAGACTATTGTGTTTTCATTGTGGACTTAAGGGATAAAAGTATGGCAGAATTCTATGCAGGTGTCTGAGGCCTTAAGTAAAGCCTCTTGGAGTCCATATAAATGCTTGCATGAGATTTAGCAGTATTTGAATCAATAATTCCATTACGTTTGACTCTGCATTTGCAGTCCATTATTGAAAAAAGTAAGTGTGATTTCTCAGTGCTAAGGTGAGCAATATTGCAGAATAAAATATTGCAGCCCAACCTTTAGCCCTCTTTAATGTAGCTTTGTATTCTAAGTCACGCTACTCTATAATGTGTTTCCCATTTTAAAAAAATCCAATATGTTTAGGACAATCCAAATAACAATTTGATTTTCTTCTTACTTTTTAGATTTAAATTTAAGATTTAGAACACAGTAGCCAATAGCTTTGACAGTGATGCAGATCAAAAATAAATCACTATACCAGTAAATCAAAGCACAGTATAATTTAAAAAATAAATAAATGGCCAGAATCCTCTTGGGGTATTGTGTGCTCAAAAGTGGACTTGCGTCCATGGGAAATAGAATTGCAAAGCCATATCCAGTAGAAGGCTACTGTTACATAATTAGCCGGCAAAGAGGTGGATACACTGTGATCCCTGATGTACTTTGGGCATATGATGTGCATTGGGTTCACAATGCACGTCAGGCACTCCACTGGTGTCCCGTTTTGTGTGTGTGTGTAGTTTACAAGTCATAAAACAAGTCGCATACATATATTCACTCATCGCCACATTAATATACAAAGACAATAAACACAATTTTTAATACACAAAAAAACCCCCCACAAACCATTTGGCTAACTACCATATACGTAAGTTACAAACTAGAATACATTCACTACTTTCTCATCTCTAGCTTTTGGCATTTTGCTGTTTTTTCTGTAAAGTTTACATCCATCTCTTCCTGTAGATAATCTGTACAGTTTTGTTTATTTCCAACCATCTCTTTGCTGTATGTATTGTTCCATTTTTGTTATCTCTTGAGTAATTTGACCTTTTATTCACACCCTTTTAACCTTCTGGTGTCATATTATGTTATGCATCTCCCCGGTTCAGTAACTCAGTTTCTTAGCCCCTCTGCTACTGAGTTAACTGTGCACATTTATGTTGAGCAAAAGGTCATCTGTGATTCTTCCCTTCATTTGCACATAGAGGCCATAGTAAGCATCTCACATATTTAGACAAATCTAAAAAAAATCTAATGGATATAAAACTATATATAACACAGTAGGAGATATAGTGCTACAGTTAGGTAATTTCAGGCCCCTTGACATAATTGTCTTGCAGGATATATGTGTTAACACACTTTAGATTAGGAGTGGTGGAAGTGTAGCACTTAGGTTGTACATTACCCTTAGATTCCATTTTTGGCACCTTCAAGTCCAACAGTCTCCCCTATTTTCAACATGCAATTTTTTGTGGTGATTAGCACAAAAGCACCTAAAATGTGAGCCAACCCATTCCAAAGCCCACCAAGGGCCTCTTACCAATAACCAGATACCTCTGCTTTGATTTGTGTCATTCCCAAAATGGCAACTGGAAGTTGAGAAGGAAAATTAAATTGGTTATTTTAGCACAATGATGGGATGCAGCCCACAGGAAGGGTGTAGCAGGAGGAACTGGTCCCTATAGTTGCCCACTTTTGAGAAGCCATGAAGCACACAACTAATGCCCCCCCCCTTGAAATCTATCTCTTGTTACTACCGTTCCATGCACACAAAAAGCCTGTTTGCCAACCTAGGTACAGGAATAGATGTGTATGTTTTTGGTTGTGTGCCTTCAAGTCATTTCTTACTTAGGATGACCCCAAGGCAAACCTATCACAAGACTTTCTTGGTAAGATTTGTTCAGAAGGGGTTTGCCATGGCCATCCTCTGATGCTGAGAGTGTGTGACTTGCCCAAGGTCACCCAGAAGATTTCTGTGGCCGAGCCGGGATTCAAACCTTGGTTTCCAGAGTCATGGTTCAATACTCAGACTACTACACCACACTGGCTTTCATGTACACTTGGATATGGTTTTGTCAGTTCCTTTCTCTGAAATCTACAGCACCAGGTAGATTTGTTGGCAGTCTCCCATCTAAGTACTAATCAGGAATGGCTCTGCTTAGCTTTCAGGATATTTAGGCCCCTAAAAATAGATACAGAAGGTTTTTTTAAAGTCATGGCACCATCATAACTACAGGAATAAAAGAGCTTGCTTCTGCTGCCCGGATATTACTTACTTTGGGGAATAAACATCTTATAGAAAAAATATATATAATTTTAAAGAACAAATAATACAATAAGCATCTCAAACTGTAAATGTACCTGGCTGGGTGCCCATGGAAAGAAAATATTTTTCAAGACAAGGGAGGGAGCTGCAATGAGCAATGACTGACACCAGATCTTTTTTGCTCTTGTTCCAGTCTCCTACTGTTTACTCAATGGTCATGGCTATGTATGAATGTGTCCTGGACTTGGTCCCCAGATTTGAGCCCTGATTGCACCACTGTGCAAAAATATAAGCAGATTAAAAGGCCAGCACAAATAAAAATGGCTTTGCCTGCTAACCAAGTAAGATGCTAGATGTACCTCTCTAGAGAAAATATTCCTCTTCCCCTTATAGCCACTGAATGTGGAATCTGCATAATGCCTTCATTTATAGGAGTGATGGTGGGTGATAGACTTGGTGTTTAAAAGTGAGGGGGAAAAAACCAAGGACACTTCCCTCTGGAAGTGATACTCCACTGTCCAGAGACATTTGCAATGATTGTCCGGCCATTCACAAGTTCACTACTCTTTCTTCTGTCCTGTAAAGTTACTTTGAATCCCAAAATCTGTCCTGGGATATGCTTTGCCTAAAAATTTGCCTGCTCAGGCACCTCCCAATTCAGTCTCAGTTTAGACAGACTCTTTTCGGTATTGCTGGCCATTCCATGATCTATAGGCAGCCATTTCACTTCACAGTGTCCCCTGATTGGAGCCCTGATTCTGGAATCAGTACAGTATCATCCTCTGCAATCCCTTCAGTCACTATCTGCTACCACCTTTTGTATCGTTAGTAATTGGATGTGTGTGTGAGTGAGTGAGTGTCTTTGTGTGAATGCTGATTCCCCTTGATTACAAATAAAACTACATTTGGACTTGCACTCAGCAATTCCATTTGTCAGAAGAACCAGTATTCACAGGCTTGATCCCTGCTTTGAGTTTTCCAAGCCTTCCCAGCTGCTTTAACTGAGCTAATAAAACCTCCTATTAAAGATTGATTGTGGATGCCCTTTAAGACATCAGTCTTAAAAAGAAATAAATAAAAACACATAAACAACAACAACAACAACAACAACTAAACGGAGTAGAAAGATATCTGAGATTTATGGGAATGATCGCTTCCCAAATGGAAATAGTGCCTGTTCCATTGCTTAAAATGATTTCAGCATCTATTCAAACAGGCTGTTAAAGGGTCAGCCCCAGCCACTGAAGGCAATGGCAGAGATACCATTGATATTAATATATTTGAAAAATTGCATCCTAACCAAACACAGTGGTACCTCGGGATACGAAATACCCAGGTTACGAAATTTCCGGGATACGAAAAAATCCCATTGGAAATAATTGTTCCGGGTTACGAATGTTTTTCGGGTTACGAAAAAATTTTTTGGTGCTTTTCGGCGCTTTTTCGCACGAAACGCGGCTTTTCCCCATTAGCGCCTATGGCAATTCGGCTTACGAAGGCTTTTCGGGTTACGAAAGCGGCCGCGGAACGAATTAATTTCGTAACCCGAGGGAGCAGTGCATTTGCTTCTAAGCTGAATTGTTAGATTGCTTCTGAAAACACTAAGTATATTTCTTTTCGCTTCAGCCAATGGATACAGGGACTTCTTAGTTAAGCTGAGGTAAATGTTAAAAATCTATGACTGTTTCCTTTTTTCTTTTTTCTTTTTAAATTCAGCATTTCTGTTAAATTAATTTACTACATCCTCCTAGGCATGTTTAGTTAGGCTGCAAAGAAACTTAGTTCCAAGTGAGTGTGCTTACTATTACAGTCTTACAGTGCAATATATATGTCTCAACTCAGAAACAATACCCATTAATGTTGGTGAGATTTACTTTGAGATATGTTTTTGCATAGGTTTGAAGCTTTAGTTTAATTCATCTCAAGTATATATAAACATGACTGAAGTATAAAGAATTTTCATATCATTCTCTACCAACTAACTCCATCCACCTCGAGAAAAAAATATAATAGGAGACCAGAGAGCTATCTGTCAGATTCTTCTTCCATCTAGCTCAGTATTGCCTATTTTGATAGGAAGCATCTCTCTGGAGCCTTGTCCCCCAGCCAAGCTCTTTCCTCTTGTTGACTATGTATTTTGCTGTTACATGCCTTCCAGTTGACTTCAGCTTATGGCAACCCTACCTCAAGGCTTTCCTGGCAATATTTATTCAGAGGATATTTGCCATTGCTTTCCTCTAAGGCTGAGAGAAAATGGCTTGCCTGAATCATCCAGTCCTTCCCCATGGCTGAGTGCAGATTTGAACCCTAGCTTCCTGAAGTCTTAATTCAATACTCAAACCAATACACTGGCTCCCATCTTTAACTATAGATGCTGGCGACATATATTTTGCATAGCTCTGCTACTGACCTTCCCTGGATTAAATCAGCACATTTGAGTCATAGGGGGTGCTTTATATCAGAACTGACTATTCATCCCTTTAGATCAGTATTTTGTATTGCAGCAAGCTTCCTAGGTAGTCTCATCCATCTGGACAGAACCAAGCTGGAGAGGGCTGGCCTCACTGGCCAGTGTTGTTCCAGGGTTTCAGGCAGAGGTCTTTCCCATCACTTAAGCTAAGTACAAATAAAGCCCTGAATGGAAATTGAGCTCAGGAAAGCTAATTTTTGGACTATACTTTCCAGAATCCATGAGCCTATAGTTGGTGGATTCTGGGAGGTGCAGTCCAAAATGAACTTCAGTGCGTAAGCTGAACTTCATCAGCTTGCAACTCTCTCTTTAAGAATTTACATAATATAGGTAGTGTCCTAATGCTTAGCCGTGCCATCTTAAAGTAAAACCATCTCCTGATTTTATCTTGCATAAATGTCATCAAGCTAGGAATTGAAAAAGAAACATGCTAATTAAGCTCAACACATTGGTTTCTGAAAAGATTTTCTCTCCCTCCCCATCAGTGCACACAATACATTCAGCAAGAGTCACTGGGTGTATCCACACTGTTGAATTAAATCAGTTTGGCACAACTTTAACATTCACAAGATACACTGCAGAATCCTGGGATGTGTTGTTTGGTGAAGCTCCAGAGCTCTCTGACAAGATCGGCTGAATACCTCACCAAACTACAGTTCTCAGAATTCCATAGAATAGACTGGTGTCAAACCACTTTAATTCTGCAGTATGGATACACCCACTATCTAATTTGAATGTTATGTTAGGAGAGATGTTCCACTTTCAAGGCCCATCATGTCTGCAACTGCTTTTCCAATAGGCTGTGGTCCTTCTCCAAGGGACAGGTTGCCAAGTGGAGGTCGGTTGTGTTTTACTGGATGAAATTTATATTGTGCATGTTGGGCTTATTTTATTTTGAAATATATATATAAGAAAGCACTCCTTTTTAATGAAGTTTTCATAAGAAAATGATTAAGAAAAGTTTCTTGTGTATGTATAAACCAAGATTTATACGGAACTTAAAAATGCGTATCTTCTCTTGTAAGTTTCTAAAAGGCAATATTGTTTTCACATAATGCCACATGGTGGAGTATTGCTTTATGTTTGGAGCTCAGATTCCATGCTAAAATAATCAAAAGTCACTGGGACCCATTTAAATGAGTGGGACCTGTCTATGCAGACAGTGAAGAAAACATTCTAGAAAATGGTAGTGTTTTGATATTTATTCATAGTAAACATGAAAAAGGTATGCCATTATTTTTTTAAAACAACCACTGAAATCTTTGCAAATATTGTAATGTTTCTATAGCAACAAGATTTTTTTCATCCTGTACACATGTATGAATATTCTTAATATCATACCATTTTACATGTTGGTATTCTAATAGCTAAAAGTTTCAAAGGTAAGAATTGTGGCTGTTGTTTTACTATGATCTCGGTTGTTAATTTTATTAAAGCACTGGCTTTGGACTTGAGATCTTACATTAATGGGACAAACTATTAATATACATGCTATTATGTGAATCTATGTTAAAATGTAATTTATAAATATGATTAATTAATGGGTGGTTTATTTATTCATCTGACCAAACCTGTATTCTTCTGTAACCTGGTACCCAATGCCTTTAACTATTTTTTGGACCTGAACAGACAGACCAAAATAAAGCAGCTTTGGGTCACTTTGGAGGTATGCTGTTTAAGTAATTCAGAAAGGGAGGCCATGGGTTTTACCCATTTTTACCCATTTAACCCACGTCAAAAACACACTGGTTAAATTGAGTGTTTTGGGGCTGAATAGATTTATTTGGAAATAAATCAATTCAGCCCAAGTGGGAACCAGGCAGAATCAAATTGGATTTGAACACTTATAGTTCAGCATTTCCATTAAACTGTGATGCTTGTGAACCACTCACTTTCTTTGCCACGGAGCTGAGATGCTCAATATCCAGCATCTTTTTCTTAGCAGCCTATATCACAGCACATGGATGTGACAGCTTTTCTTTGATCAAATGCTCTCTTCTGCTCTGGTTCTTCTCATGACCTTTTAGAAATGATAGGCTCTTCCTTTCCTTTTTCCCCCTCCCACAGTTGCACATCTTTTGGAATCCCCTATGGGAAAAATCAATCATCATGTCTCTCTTATTTTAAAAATAATGACTAGCTCTTCAAGCGTGCCTTCTATCTCTCTTGCCAAGAAGTATAATTTTGCATGCCACTCTGGTCTCTGCACTTTCCCAGTGTCTGTTATTTCTTGTGAAGAACTAAGGACAAATTCTGTGTTAAATTAATTCACACTTTCAGTAGCCTTTCCTGGAGTTGTATGGGGTTATAGTCTGCAAATTCCCTTGATACACTCCTTTAAAAAGTTCCATATGATTCCCTTAGCTTAACACATTTTTTAAAGTATTCCTGCCTCCTTCAGTTGACTTTTACAAGTTTTGAGATTGATGGCAGCTAGTCTTGATTAATGACTTCCCCAAACATTTAAGCAAACATTAAGAGGTTAAAAAAAATCAATCACAACCATTCCTCGGAAAGCCACATATATAATTAACTCAAGGTTGTTTTTCCTCCCCAGAATGCCACCTAACAAAGCAGAGTACGGGATGTTTCAGACATATGGGGCTACGATCCTGGATATCACCACCTACAAGCAATACCCTCACTAATTAATTGGTCCCAGTTTCTCTGTGCCTGTGTAAGCTGTTGAAGTGGTCAAAATTTCCTATGGTAAATAAAACATGGCAGGACTGGAATGCAGTTTGCAACAGGTGGAAATGAAGTCCTGTGGGAGGTTTGCCCATCCAGGTAAAAGGAGCTACAAACCAAAACAGGAGAGGGCTCTTGCACTCTTAATAGCTATATGGAAGAGGGAGTTTGCTGCTTGCACGACAAGCAACACCTGCTAAAATCACCTCTTTTGCAGCATAGAGGAAAGAGCCCAGTCCAATTTTCACTTGGATAACCCTAGTTCCAGACGATTTCATGTGGAAATGCATGCTAACAATTGCCCCTTGGAGCCAACTAGACAGCAGGTGTTGGCAGCCTATTATTCCTTAAAACAAACCAACAATGAAACCCTATACTTCCTGTAATACAGGAGTAACCAACTGTGCCACTGCAGAATTTTTTTTGGATTGAATGATAATTCAATTGTCTCATTGAAGATCTTTGGAAAGGAGAATGTTTCTTTGAAAAGCAGAACATAGCTGTCTGAAGGGCCGTTATCTGTGTTTTAAAATCATGTCTGCTTGCTTAAGCCACTTATATTTTTCACCAGTTTATCATCTCTCTCTGTCTCTTTTTGTTGGTTTCATCAGAATATTTTAGGATTTTTCTTTCTTAACAACTTTCTTACTTTTCCTCTTGATGCTTAGACTGGAACCTAGAGTGATGTCTGCAGAGTACTAATACTGCAGATTAATAAGATTCTGAAATGGGTATAAAAAGTCTGGTATTATGAAGAAATCTGCCAAGAAAACCCCATGTTTGGGTCATCTTAGAGTTGCCATAAGTCAGAAACCACTTGAAGGCACACAACAATTATTATGAGTTATCATCCTTGGGCCCATGCTAGAGCCTCAGTATCCCAGCAGATTCACTACCTTTGCCTGAAGATTTTGTTTTGCACCAAAAAAAACCCTGTATTTTTGCACAACCCCTCTTCTATTCTTTTCCAGTGGAAAGAAAACATATATATTTTTTTCTTTTTCATTCTTGAGTGTGAGAATGAAATAATAAAGGATCTATGGCGCGTTACAGACTGCCCCTTTGGGGCGGCCTGTAGGCGCTCCTTTCCCCAGTGTATCGGGGCCTCAGCTGCCACAACGGCAGCCTCCGAGGCCCTGATCCGCCGCTTTCTGGGCTGCGAGGAAGGGGCAAAAGGGGTGTCCTTGGGGCTTCAAGCCCCGAGGACACCTGATGGCGACGGGGAGGAGGAGAAAGGGGCCACTTGGCCACTTTCTCCTCTGCGTTGCTGGGCGCAGCCATCTAAAGGCTGCGCCCAGCGACGCAAACCTGGAAGGAGCTCCGAAATGGAGCTCCTTCTGGGGCCGTGGAAAGGGTGCACTAAGCGCCCTCGCGCGGCCCCACTACGTAACAACCACGCGGCCTCGTTTGGAGGCGGCACTGCCCTGACATAGTCATGGCGGCGGCAATGTGGAATGGCCACCGCCATTTTGTACATGCTGAGCACATACTAGGGTTGGGGGGTGCGGAAGCGCCACCGATTCCTAACCCTAGTACGTGCTCAGCACGTACTTTAAGGCCCGTCTGTATCGGGCCATAATGTCTGGTTCAGATGGCTAATGCTTCTGCCCTCTTGAGGGCCCACATAGATAAAAGTCAAAGCATTTTGCCAAGCATGACATGTCCTTACCAAACAAGATTATTTTATAAAAAATCATTATTTTAGGCCATGCTATGGGTTTATTATCTTACAGAAAGAAATCCCACATTATACATGGAAGGCTGTGACATAGATAGTCATTCTAAATGGATTCTCTACGTTCATGGCTTTGCCTACCTCTCTTTCCAAAAAAGCCCAAAACAAAACAAAGCAAACATCACCAGGCATTAATTTTATGGTTGGATGAAAATGGACCAACTGGCCATTTTAATGCATCATCCATTATAACATGCTACCTAACTGCCCTTCAGATGTCACAGCTAGCAATTGAACTGCAAGGTACATTCAGTGCTCTTGATCAGTGCTTCCCAACCTTGGGGCACCAGACATTGTTAGGCAATAATTTTCACAAATCCCTGATCATTAGTCCTCATCTCACTTTCACATCTATCTGGATCTACTGTGGGTTTTTCACCCTAGATTTAAAAAAAAATTGTGAGCCCTGGTGGCGCAATGGTTATACACCGGCAATGCAGCCACAAGGTTGTGAGTTTGATCCCAGGGTTCCAAGGTTCACTCAGACTTCCATCTTTTTGTAGGTTGGTAAAATGAGTACCCAGCTTGTTGGGGGCAATTGTCTTACAGACTGTAAACAGCTTAGAGAATGCTGAGTTCACTGATAAACAGTATAGAAATGTAAATGTTATTATAGTTGCTATTAGGAATGTTTACCAGGAGATGTCCTTAATAGAGAAGAAAATCTGCTATGCAGCTGACCTTCTAGGGAGTGGAAGATAAAGTAATAACTAAAAACTGGTAGAATAATACATATTCATTAATTCTATGCCAGTTGCAGTTGTGTTTTTGAGAATGCTAAATGACATAAAACAAAATCAGAAGCATCAGCTGAACATTACTGATTTGAAATGATAGAGTTGGAAGGGACCCCATGAGCAATCTATTTCAGCCAGACTAGGCTGGATGTAAGATACCTAGGTTTTTCTTCATAAGGCATGGTTTCCAAACCTTTTACCATTTTGTACACCCTTCTTTGGACGAATTACAACTTGTTAACATCCTTCTTGCATTGTGGTGCCCAGAACTGGACACAGTATTCTAAGTGAAGTCTGACCAAGGTAGAACAAAATTATACTATTACTTCACTCAGTCTGGGCACTATACTCCTGTTGATGTAACCTAGATTGGCACTGGCTTCTTAGGTTGCTGCATTACATTGTTAATGTATGGCCTGGTACAGATGGGCACGTTGTGGCGATATTAGGGCTCGATAGGGCTGGGTGTCCAGACGCGCCCAGCCCTAGTGATGTCACAGGTGCACACACCTGTCCACACAGTGGGCGCTGCCGCTGCGCAGCTGCGGCGCTGCATACAGATGCCTCTTGGCATTAGCGTTGCAGCCCTTATGACGCTGCAAAAAATGAGCTGCCTAGAGCGGCTCCTTTTTGAGTGCGCATCCATGCAGCAAAGAGGAGTGGTGTACCGGGCCTATGTTTAGCTTGTTGCCTACTGAAAACATAGCCTAGATATTTTTCATGTGTATTTTTTGGGGGGGTCGGGGGGGGGAGGCGGTCAGGCTAGGTGTCACCATTCTCATATTTGCACATTTTGTTTTTCCTGCCTAAATGTAGTACTTTTCATTTATCCCTCTTGAAATTCATTTTGATAATTTTGACCCAACCCTCTACCTTGTTAAGGTCATTCTGAATCTCGATTCTCTCCCCTGAGTATTAGTTACCCCTCTTCACTTCATGCCAATGGCAATTTCGGTAAACATGCCCTCTATGCCACCCTCCAAGCCATTTATTAAAATGTTGATCAACACCAGGGCCAGGACAGAACCCTGAGACAGCCCAACAGTATCATTTTCTAGCCTGCAATTTTTACTTGCTTGCCTGCAAGAATATCAAGGGGGAGCTTGTCAAAGGCCTTACTGAACTCAAGATATACTACATCCTGGCTCATCCTATTATTCATATACATTAGGGATGCAAATCTTCTCAAAAGGTTGCTTTATGCAAAACAATTTTCTTGCAAATAAAATGTACTGAAATCTGAAAAATCTCCTGGTGATTAGCAACTTTCCCAATAGGATGTGTCTCAGTGTAGTCCATACCCCTACTCATCAAGGAAAAGAAAATGTCAAGTCTTTTTTTACTTCCCATGACAGAAGAGATATATTTAGCTCTGGTTGTATCTCATTTATCTGGTCAAGTATAAAAAAGACAGAAGAGACCTTTCAATGTTACACTTCGTAAAACTGCAGCCAGGCTGATAAATCTCTGTTTATTTGTCTCAAAATGTGCCCTGTTTTTTTTTTAACACAGACATCTTGCTTTTATGCTGATGGCAACAACATCTCTCCCTCCCTCCCTCCCTTGTCTCCCCATCACAAACCCCTCAGGATTTGTGGCCAAGAATTCCTTAACCTGATCCCCCCACCTTTTCCTCCCGGAGCACCTGAAAACTTGCAACTGGCTTAATCTCAAGTCCTGTCTTGGTGATTTCAGGGCAGCACTTGCTTTGGTAGCTAAGCATGACCTTGAAGAATGATTGATACTGTGTGGGGGTTGATGACATAAATCTGCTAAAGTGTGCCTGATGTACAGCTTCCCAGGCCTGAATGTTGGAGCCATGTTGCTGTTCTAACAGAGTGACACTGAACAGACTGAAGCAAATAAAACAGATTTAAAACACACACACACACAAGTCTTAAGGAACCCATCTCCATGCAGAGGATATGAATAAGGTTTATTGCCTTGTAATCAGCAAACCACTCAAGTAGTAGTAAACAGGACTTATGATTAAACATAGGGATGGGAAAGAGGTAAAAATACACTTTAAATTCTCATATTATTTTCTTATAATGTTCCTGTAGAGATCACTGCAGGACTTGTGTATACCTACCATTAAGGAATGGTATATCCTTTTCTCTTTGATCTGCCATCACTTCTTGCCACCCCACAAACCTGGGCACCCAGGCTTAGGACTGAGTCCAATAGTACACCCAAGCTGGGAATCTGAGATTCCAGGAATATAAACCCATCCACCAAGGGCTGAACGCCTGTTCCCTAATCAGCCTTTTAACTGAGCATGAAGACCTCTATTTTGTCTGGATTAAGCTTCAGTTTTTGTCACCCTCATCTGAACCATTACTGACTAGTAGACTACATACATTGTTTGAATATTGAAAGGACTTGATGCATCTATTCATCAAGAAGCATTTGAATCTTTAAAATGATCTCCAGTTTTAATTATTGTTCATCCTTACAATGACCCCAAGTAAGAAAGTTCCCTGGTGTTACTATCTGAATCTCACAAATATGATAAATGTCATAAATATGGTGAATGATAATATCACCCTGGAGGCCTTCTAACATACCCCAGTTTAACAGATTCAGTCCATCACTCCATGGTGGCCCCCCATATTCAAACTTCCTCTGCATCTGAGGATTCTGTTTAAATGTGCAACATTTCTGCCAGAGCCAACTAATTTACACTCCATTAAATCCAACAGTCAATCAGGATCTTTGAAAATACTTCATATTTCACAGCATATTTTTGGTGTGTGTTTTTGCTCACACTCTTAATAATTGCATTCTATCGTATATTTGAGCAGCACTGCCATCTGCAGCTAGTACAATAGCCAGATGTTGGGGATTGGGTCTCTTTCTGTGTGTGCAAGCTTAGCATCTTGCTGGCAGAATTCACTTTTGCATGTTGAAGAAGGATTTTTCCTCAAGTTGTTCTTAATACTGTTCACACTGTAGGATTTCTGAACTGTGCCCTGGTGTTTTGCAGCTTAACAAGTCATAGAGGTGAGTGACTTAAGTAAAGCTTGGGAAGTTCTTTCCAGAAAGTAATTCATTTTATTTATTCATTTCATTTTTTAAAAAATTCAGGGCTATATCAAAACATCTCCGGCTGTATCCGCATTGCAGAAATAATGTATTTTGACACCACTTTGTCTGACATGGTTTAGGAGATTATCACACACGAGGCTTACCATGCTTAAATTGCAGGTAAAACACTCCAGAAGCGTGGAGGTGTGATAGCTGGTTGTGCTTCTGAAGTGTCACTGAAGCGTCCCTTCTCCTCTCCAGTTGTCAAAGCATTCACAGAGGGAACTTCTGTTATGAAAAAATGGTTGCTCTGCGAATGCTTTGCTGATGGGAGAGGCAAGGGGACGCTTCAGTGATGCTTTAGAAGCGTGACCAGCTACCACACCTTTGCGCTTCTGGTGCGTTTTGGCAGCATTTTAACCATGGTAAGCCTCTGAGTGATAATCCCTTTAGTGCTGTGGATTTCTGGTATTTGTAGTTTTGTGAGATATTTAGCCTTTTCTGTCAGAGAGCTCTGGTGCCACAACAAACTAAACATCCCAGGATTCCATAGCATGCAGCCATGGCAGTTAAAGCAGGGTCAAACTGCATTAATTCTGCAGTACAGATGCAGCCTCAGTAAACAAAACAAAACATAAACAATGAAAAAACACATAACAATTTAAAATTTAAACAATTAAAAACCAATCTGAAATGGATTTAAACAATGTTAAACCATGTACAGAATTTCACAACCTAGTCAGGTCAGGACCTGAAAGCTTTAATGAAGTTTGAACTTGGCACCAACTTCAAGGCAGTATCAGTATCATTCTCATAGATAGGCCACCGATAAAGGCTCTCTACCAGCCTTCAGTTCTTGAGCAAGTGTATAGGAAGATATGCTCCTGTTAAAATCAAGGTCGCAGGATGTTTAGAACGTTGCATATCATGTAGTAGTTTGAGTGTTGGACTAGGACATTGAAAAAACAGGGTTCAAATCTCTGTCACATATATTACAATGCATGTTAATAGGCCCATGCTATGATCAAAGCAAGCAAGGGCAGTCAAACCAAGACATGTATGAGTAAGCTGCTTTAAAGACACATCATAATGCATAAAAACAATATTTGAGAGCAGTTCAATTTGTTGTTAACTGCCCTCAAGTCACTTCAACTCTTGGCAACCCTGAGAGTGAGACATCTCCAAGACCCCTGTCCTCAAGCACTCTGCTAAGGTCTTGCAGGCCCAGGCCTGTGTCTTACTAATCGAGTCTAACCATCTAGTATATGGTCTTCCTTTCCACCATTGTCTTTTCTAATGACTCATTTCTTCTTTTGATGTAGCCACAGTATGACAGCCTGAATATAGTCATCTTGGCTTTCAGAGAGAGTTCAGGCTTGATCTATTCTAGGACCCATTTGTTTGTCATCTTGGCCATTCACGGTATTCTCAGCACTTTTCTCCGGCACCACATCTCAAATGAGTCTGTTTTCTTTGTATTGGCTTTCTTCACTGTCCGGCTGTCACATCTGTATATGGCAATAGGGAATACAGCGCGCCCGCGTCATACGCGGGCGCACTTTACTCGGACTTGAGCTTACGCACTCAAGCCGTGGGGCATGCACAGGGTGGAAGGGTGGCATGTCCCATTCAATTGAATGGGCGCGTGCTCCCGTTGCGCCCAGTGCGCCGCCGCGCCAGTGTGCACAAGCCCCATTGTTTCCAATGGGGCTTGAGCATAGGTGGAATTCGCCTTACGCGGAGGAATCCGGAACGGATCCCCGCGTAAGGCGAGGGCCGACTGTACAATGTCTTGGATGATCCTCACATAAGTGTTCAGAGTTACGTTTTTACACTTTATAATCCTGTCCATTTCTTTCATAGCTGCTTTTCACAATTCTAGTCTTCTTCTGATTTTTTGATTGCAGTCCCCATTATGATCAATATTTGAAACAAGGTATAGAAACTCTTTGACTATTTCAATTTACTTGCTATCTAGGATGTATTCTTGTAGATCTTCCATGGGCATTATTTTTGTGTTTTTTTTAATGGTCAACATTAAGCTCAAGTCATTAAACATTTAATTTCAATTATGCATTTATATTTTTGAACATTTTCAAGTCTATTTTGGTAAATGCTGATACTGTTTGCCAGTGATGAATGTTCAGGTCAAATTGGCTCATTTATTCAAAGTAATTCTTGTTTCATGAGATGTTCCAGTGGATGTCAGAAACAAATATTGTAGATTACAAATCTGGCACTTGTGATATGAAAGAAAGAAAGAAAGAAAGAAAGAAAGAAAGAAAGAAAGCTTGGTCATTTATCAAAGATATGTGATTGGGTTTGAGTTTGCTAAATAAATACTATATCTGAAATGTCCTGGTGGCTCTTAAGGTCTTGTGAATTGCGAGTTTTCCTTCCATTGCCAATTGCAAGCATACACAAGAGACTCCAGTTTTGATAGGGACCACAGTAGGGACAAAATACTGAAATCTTTCTGCCTCCCCAAGTCTGGATGTGTATTGTTCTCCATGCTTGCTCTCTATTTAAAAAGAACCCCCCTCATGGAGCAGCTATTGCTATTATGTACATTTTGGCCTTGAGTGATATAGGTTCATGGGCCCTTTCAAACTACACTTTTATAGTATTGTGATACCACTTCAACTGCTATGGTAACATCCTGTGGACTCCTGGGACTTGGAGTTTAGGAAGGGGTATTTAGCATTCTTTGCCAGAGAGCTCCCGTTTCCTCTGATCAAACCACAAATCCCAGGATTTCACAGGATGCAGCCATGTTGGTTAAACTGGAATCATAGTGCATAACTATATAATGTGAAAAGGCCCCACGGTTTCAGTGGCAGATGCTTCTTTGAAAGGACTCTTTCTCTAAAAACTCTGTTTCTGGTTTTGTCATATGTGTTTTTAAAAATACATTTTCTCAACAAATTACAGTTTTGGAGGAGGGAAAACCATTGTTTTAAAAACAATAAACTGCTTTTTTCCCCACTGAATGATATAGGCTTTGTAAAGCCTGATTGCTAAAACATATGTAGTCCTTCAGGTTTCTGATCCATGTCACTGACAAACAGGCTTACAAACAGGCATATAACAAAGTCATCACATTTTAAGTTAGGATAAAGTGAGAAAAACTAATTGGCTGAAGAATATGCTTAAAAAATTGTTAGGGAAATTTTTTAGCTGATCCCACCATAAACTGAGAAGAATGAGAATGTGATACATAATAAACTAAGTGTTAGTGTTTTCTACCATCCCCCAGACTTTGCAATTTGATTAATTGCAGATTCTGAATCACTGAAAATAAATGGCAGTTAATTATCCCTAACACCTCTGCAGGAACAGATTGGGGAGGACTGAAATTACCACACTTATGGCCTGAGCTAAATATATCATTTTTGCTTAAGGAAATTTAATAATATTGTAATTCAAACGTATGTGAAACAAAATTAATAGCTTTTAATACTGAAATGCCTTCGTTTGATTTATCTTCTTTTGTATATGCACTGACTTTTATGGACAGTTATTCTGAAATAACCATCACTTCCAGAAACTGGTTTTGAAGTGTGCATTTCAGATTATTATTCTTAAACCAAAATTCAGAATGAGAGGCTGCTGTGTTTACCTTGATAGTTGAGGTGACTTGACTTCTTGCCCTCTCTTTTCCTTTGCTATGCTGACTAAAGCCAGTTCTGCTATATGCTTGACAGCAAAATTTGTAGCTAAACAACTAACCTTCATGGAGACCATAAAAGAGCTTTCTGCTGTAGCAGTAGATCCCAGATACAGAGTTTCACAAAACTGTATCTGTTCCAGGTACAATCAAGGACCAGGATCATCCACACAGATACCCAAAGTTTTCTGAGCGTTAGCCTTTCAAGTCATCCAATAAATTCTCCCCAAATTGCTTTGATCTGCTTTCTATGCCCCTTTTCCTCTTTGAAATCTGTACTAGAGATATGTAAGGGCACATAGCCATACTGGGATCATGACCCCTTTTAAGTTTAGTTCAGTGTAATCTAAGTAGCCACATTAGTTGTATTTGGTCCCGTTGAAGTCAATAGGCCTTATGTTTAGTTATGACTTTTAGCTTTCAGTTGGGTGGATCCAGATTTAGCCATACGTACAATAAACATACTAAAAACAATGGTAAATTGGTAATAATTAATTTAAATGTCCAGTACCATGGTTCTCAGCCTTTACTTCTAGATGATTTGGTTTCAAGTCCTACAAGTCCCAGCCAACGTGGCCAATGCTCAACAATTTAGAGAATTGAAGTCCAACACTTGGAACATATACTGTACAAGTTTGTGAAATTGATTGTTTAAGCTAGAGGGCTCTACCCTGTAAAGTCTCACACATGACTATGTGTTTGTGCGCATGTGTGTGTGTGAGCGCACATATGCACCTTCATGTTGTCTGTCGACTTCTGGTGACTCCATGGATTCCATAGGGTTTTCTTAGGCAAGGAATACTCAGAAGTGGTTTTTCCACTTCCTTCCTCTTAAATATAATCTATAACACCTGATATTCATCTATCATCTCCCATTTAAATACATATTAATATACAAGCTGGAAATCTGACAGTGCTATACACATTTACTTGGAAGCAAGTCCCATTTTGTTCAGTGGAGTTAACGCTAAGTAAGTTTGTTCTATATGCCTTCATATAGAACTTCAACATTCTAGAGTGAGTGCTGGACTCCCAGCTCCAGGGGTTTCTAGATGAAATGGATTATCTACATCCATTTCAATCTGGCTTCAGACTTGGCTATGGGATGGAGACTGCTTTAGTCACCTTAGTGACTAAGCTAGACAGAGGGAATGTGTCCTTGTGGTCCTGATGGATCTCTCAGTGGCTTTTGATAGCATTGACCATGGTATCCTTCTGCATCGCCCCTTCTGGAATGAGATTTGGAGGCACTGTTATGCAGTGGTTCTGGTCTTTCCTGGAGGCACCTATACAGAAAGTAGTGTTGAAGGACTCCTATTCAACTCCTTCGCTGTTGGCCTCTGGAGTCCCACAGGGTTCTGTTCTGTCCCCCATGTTATTTAACATCTACATGAACCCACTGAGAAAAGTCATCCAGAGTTTTGAGGTGAGGTGTCAGCAGTATGCGGATGACACCCAACTCTATGTCTCCTTTCCATTTGATTCCAAGGAAGCTGTCTCTGTACTGAACCAATGTCTGCTGTCAATAATGGCCTGGATGAGGGCAAAGAAATTGAAACTTAATCCAGACAAGACAGAGGTGCTCCTGGGCAGTTGTAAGGCAGATCAGGGAATAGGGACTGCCTGTGCTGGATGGCGTTATACTCCTCCTGAAATCTCAGGCTTGTAGCTTGGATATGCTCCTGGACTCAGCTCTGGGTCTGGATGCCCATGTTTCAGCAGTGGCCAGAAGTGCATTTGCACAGTTGAAACACCACAGCTAGAATGCTGACCAGAGCCAGTTATAGGGAGCATATAACTCCCTTGTTGAAACAGCTTCACTGGCTACCAATTCATTTCTGGGCACAATTCAAAGTGCTGGTCATGACCTATAAAGCCCTGTAACGGGAGAGACTGCTTCTCCCCATATGAACCTGCTAGAGCTCTAAGATATTCTGGGGAAGGTTTTCATAGGGAACCCTGCTGGCACAGTGGTTAAATGCTTGTACTGCAGCCACAAGGTTGTGATTTCGATCCTAGGCAGGGCTTCAAGGTCCACTCAACCTTCCATGCTTTCATAGGTTGGTAAAATGAATACCCAGCTTGTCGAGGGCAATTACCATACACATTGTAAACTGCTTAGGAAGTGCTAGTTCACTGATAAGCAGCAC
This sequence comes from Sceloporus undulatus, assembly GCF_019175285.1. NCBI lineage: Eukaryota > Metazoa > Chordata > Lepidosauria > Squamata > Phrynosomatidae > Sceloporus > Sceloporus undulatus. The sequence goes on along the minus strand of NC_056527.1, from coordinate 39,012,433 downwards.
CGAAATGTATTTGTTATTGCTATTTCTCTCAGTCCCGCCACCATCACAGGTTCACTTGGTGAGGACAGGAGAGAGAACCTTCTCGGTGGCTGCTCCCATCTTTTGAACCCATTTCCAGACTAGGCTGGGCCCCTCCCTGCTTGCCTTTCACCTGTATGTTTTTGTATTAATCTTATAATACTTTAACTAGATGGTTTTAATTGTTTTTACTTTTTTATTGTGACATTTTAATAATGTTTTTATCTTGTGGGCTGCCTTGGGTCCTTCTTTGGGAGAAGGTTGGCACAGAAGTGAAGTGACATAACACATGAACATACAGTGAAAGTAAAAGATATCATTTTTCTGTGCCCCAATGAGAACTGGCAAATTATTTACTAAATTCAAAACTGGATAGACCCAGATCTATGTATCTATCTTACCACCGAGAAATGAGAACACACAGATGCTTTCAAAATTGAGCCCATATGTACAGATACCTAATTTGTGTGAGGCAGTGATGAGATGTATTTCTTTCCATGACTACATGATTTTTTCCTTCTTAAAGTATTTATTTGTAATGCAGTAGCAATAGCAATATTTTTGTGGTAAGACACAATATGATCTCCTCGTTTCAAATGAAGTGGAATTTCTTTTACCATGCATGTATCAATGCCATGCTTAAAACAATAAGACAAATTTATATTTATATAAAAGTATCAGAGATCATAGATAGATTCCTTAAGAAAATGGCTAATCTAGAACACTCCAGACCACAACATTTCTGTCTTTAATCTCCCCAAATAGTTTTTTGTCCAGATCTGAAAAAGGAAAAGTGTCAAAGGAAGGCATAGCATTTTTATATGACACACTTCAAACATTGTTGCCTTGTGATCTCACCCTCTCACAGTAAATATTGGGTTAGCAATTTTCTAGAATTTAGAAAGAGGATTCTTCTCCTGCCCTCTCCACTGACTTTCCATGTAATAGATATTTTGCTGACTTTGCCTTTTTCCTAGACATCAGAAGCTTCATCAATATTTGAGGAAGTACATTGAAATAAATCTACTTAAAACAAAATAGAAACATCTTAAAATAAACTGGGGGGAATGTTCTCATAGATGATTAATCTGTGATCTTAATCGCAATTTGGAAGGGCTGTTTTTTTTAAAAAAAATCTTTATTTTGTCATATGCAACTTTAAAAACAAAACAATCAAATATTTAACATAATAGCTATTTACAATGCACCATATATCCCCATTTCTCTTAGGTTTCTTATATTAATTAATTCATATCGCTATACATATACAGTACAAAAAAGACTTCTCTTTGTCATATCTGTGGGTGCAACTCTTCCTTTCTTCTTTTGAAGAAGGGCTGGGGTTTTTGCATGGATACTCACTAGAACTCCTCTGCCTTAGACCACCATGTCCATAGGGTATACTGGCTAGGTGACTCTGGAAACTATAGTCCACCTCAATCTCCCCCCTCCCCCCCAAAAAAACCCTTCATGCAATCTTTTTATGAATGTGGCATAACCTAGGCCAGAAGTGAGGGACATACATAATGTGCCTCACCATTAGCTATGTTGGTTAGAGCAGATGGAAGTTGCACTCCTACAGCAACTTGAAGACCACACATTCCCTAGCCAAATTCCAGATGGTGGATTGGATACAGTAATAACTGTACTTGTAATAGATCTATTGGACTGGATCCAAAAGCAGTCATTTCTACTTAGTGTGGAAACTTAAGCCATGCCTAAGTGAGTCTGATTGATTTTAGTGGGACCGAGTGCAACCAACTCAATTTAGTTCCAATCCAAAAGTCCACTTGATTTCAATGATACTACTCTGAGTAAAGCAGAGGAAAGGATGGTATGACCCTTCAAATCTTGTTAAACACAATTCCCAGCATTCCTCGCCATAGGCTATGCTGGCTAGGGTTAGTAGTAGTTGCAGATCAACAACCTCTGGAGCACTACACAATTGCCACCCTGATTTAGATCCAGACCAATGTGGATGGGAACACTCATTAGTAGAGAACAGAGAATTCACGTCTAATTCTTGGTATCTCCAGCTAAATAGCATCTGATTTGGGGAAAGATCTCTGCTCAAAACTGGAGAGATCTTCTGTTTGCCACACAGAACTGGGCTATTTGGATCTGGTTGTCTAAGGCAGCTGCATATGTACATGTGCAGTAGCACTTTGGAAGGAATATATATCGGTTATGTAACTACCCATTACAAATGGTGTTTGCTGAATTTCTTCTCCTCAGCCATTACTGTTTCTCTCCTCTTTCAATATTACACTCAGTCCTAGAGGGCAGGAAAACCCCACCCCATCTGCTTTTAAGACTGCACATGTTAATACAACACTATTCTGAATAACTCAGAATAGCAGTCACTAGGGTTGGCGTCACCTAGTATGGTGACTCACAGTGTCACCTCCCCATTGACGTCCTAACATAACACACCACACAGAATCCTTAGTAATGTTTTTTGTACTAATGGCCTGTTACAAACAGCCAAAATAAAGCTACTTCGAGTCACAGTGGAGGTATGGTGTTTCAATTATGCATGCGTCCTAAGAGTCCAGAAGTCGCACCAAAGCCACGCTCCAGTCCTTAGGGCTGGAACATGGCTTTGGTGCGACTTCTGGACTCTTAGGACACGTGCATCATTGAAACACCATACCACCACTGTGTCTCGAAGCAGCTTTATTTTGGCTGTCTGTAACAGGCCAATGTTTCTCAAAAATCGTAATTTCTGTATATCACTGAATGCAATGGCAATAGTTGTCACATAAACAACGAGCAAAATTAAAATTATACTTTTAAATGAAAATATCATATGCACAGCCTAAATATATTTATGTGTACATTGTTTCATGTGCTTAAAGTGAAAATTTGGTAAGATGGGATGTTTTTAAAGAAAATTTTAAAAGAACAATTTAATTTGTAATTAATTTTTAATTAAAAAATTTAATAAAAAAAAACCAAAACCTGAGGCCACTCCTTTCTCTTCTCACTGAGCCTCTTCACACTCATACCATCTCTTGAGCATTTTAAAGAGACAAAGGTGAAAGCCACAGCCCATTTCTGCTGAAAGGCAAATGTTTGGGGATTAATGGTGTCACCCCCTTAGGGGGGTGTCATTTGGTGTGTTATGCACCCCACACATCTTCCTAGTGATGCTCCTGATGCAGAGCACCTCTTTGTGTTTACTGTCATGAAATTTAAAATGTCACCATAACCAATGGTTTTAAATCAGTTTTTAGTTTTGGTTTTTGCAGTTTGCAGTTTCAGCCATTTCATCTCTTAATAGCAGTATCAGAATTTGCCCTGTCTCCTTTCAGGAACCAAAGTCACACTTTATTTTTTCCTTCAACTCCCTTTCTCAAGGTACACCATCCTTGAGATTGCTTTATTGAAGGACAGCCTTTTAAAAGAATAATTAAATAACAAATATACAGCGCGCCTGCGCCATACGCAGCCTTGAGCATATGCGCTCAAGCCGCGGGCGCGGAAGGGGTGGCACGTCCCATTCAATTGAATGGGCATGCGCGCCCGTTGCGCCCCGCGCGCTCCTGCGCCACTGCGCCGCCGCACACGAGCCCCATTGTTTCCAATGGGGCTCGAGCATAGGCGGAATTCGCCTTACGCGGCGGGATCTGGAATGGATCCCCCGCGTAAGGCAAGGACGGACTGTAATTACAAATATAATTACACAGCATGGTCCTCGGGTGAAGTTCTCTCTACATATCACTTTGCCTCATACTCTTAACCATTTAAAGCTGCCATTTGAAGTACTCTAGGGAATCTACCACATGAGGCCAGGGGGGAAAAACAGAAATTTAACAGGACAAAAGTGTCTTTATTTGGTATTTATCACATGTTGTCATGTCTATCCTGCTATTGCCCTGCATTTCATTCTTTGACTGTAGTGCACCTTTTCATTGCCGAGCAAAACGTGTCGATAGACTCATGATCTTGCTGCTATCCAATTGCTTCATTTGTGTGATAGGTCCCTTCCACTGCAGTTCTGTTTCTCAGGCAATCCTGTGGTTTGAGTGGGCATGATTCTGCTCCGCTCCCCCTCCTCCTCACAGGAGCTCCCCAGTGCCAGCTGCTGTGTGCACATTCACACAGCAGCAGGCTTCAGGAGGTGGCTGGCAGCAAGGATAGCTTGTCACCCCCTCCTCCAAAAGTGCGTAGTTGTTGTGTAAATGTGCATACACCAGCCCTTTGCTTCTGCAGTGTGGAGAAGCAGCATATTTACACAACAGCTGGCTTTGGGAGGCAATTGGTAGCTTTGGTCACTCATTCCCATCTTCTTCCCAAAGGCATTTGGCAGTGAGGAAAACAGATCATGTGACCATGGATCACCAAAGTGCTATTGTGGGGAAAAGTGTGATAAGAAGCGATGCCAAATTAGCATATTTCCATTCTTAAACTAGCGCAATTGTGGCAGACAGTAGGTTGTGTGATTAAATCCTTAAACTTCAATCCAAGCATAATATACGCTCATTAATGCATACTCACTCACTGCAAGGCAATTTATGCTCAACTGTGTGAGTCTGGGATTATATCCTACCTAGGAAATGAGCCACGGGTCTCCCCCTCTTCCTCCCATTCATCTTATTCCAGTACAATTAATTGCATATTACTCTTTAATTTGCTACTTTGCTGGAGATACACAGGGAGATCTGGGAGCAGCAAAGAACACTGTGACTATGAAGTGTTCCTTTCCCTCGGTCTACAAAAACAACATCAATGAGCAGTTGGTAAAGCCATCAGCTCCTCTCACTGAAGCATACAGCAAACACATGCTGTGACCTTAGCCTTTTTCCCCTTTGATTTACAGCTGCATAGGAAAGCAACTTAACAAGGTGGCATGGAGCTTCAAGAACACTGGAAGTCAATTTATTGTCAAAGTGTTATGGATGTTAATTAGATTAGGAATATGCAGAGCCTATTATGGTCCTTGCGGGGAAAGGAGGGGGAAGAGTATTCTTTGAAACTCCAGCTTTGTGGCATAAAAACACAGGAAAAGGAGAAACCCTACACCCGAAGAAATTGTAGGGTTCCATTGGATTCCACAGAACTGTAAAGGGTCCAATAATAATAACATTTTGGAAAGAGCTAAGAAAATACCAGACATGCTTTTAAAAAAACAAAACAAAGAAAAACAAAAACAAAAACAAAGCAACCTCTCTTTGTTTTTGTTATAATAGTGATGACCAAGAGGGTTTTTAATAGGAAAGCAAGTAAAGGAAAATTTTCAATCCAATGTTGATTTTCTGTGCAATGCTGAAAATACAAAATGAGCTGGAGAAGGGGAAAAAAACTAAAGAAAAAAGACTGAAGACAAGAAATAGTTTTTAAGATGGTCCTTGGCATTCTGCCTCTACAATCTAAAAGAAACCCAAGTTGATTTGCACTGATGAAATTATATTTCTGATACTTTGGAACTGTAGGAATAGATTTACAAGTTTGATGGTATTGATTCCATAACTGGAGACAAATATTGCACACTATGGAAAGAGGGCTTGAGTAGTTATTATCTATGCATCTATGTGTTGAATGAGAAAGGATCAAGAAATACTTAATAATTTGTTAACTGCCATTAAAATAGAGATTGTTAGGAAAGCAGAAATCTTCTGTTGCACCGTCTGTGAAGGTGAAAATACAAACTCCATAAGACTGAGGGGGTACAAATGAGTTACATTTTCTGACAATCCTATCCTAGAAGCAAAAATCATGGCATGGACAGCATGCTTGCTTTGTTTCCAAAAAGAATAGGACTTCCCAAAGTTTTCCAGAAGTGCTATTAGCATTGTAAACAATGCACTGCACTTTACATACTTTGCATCCAAATAAAATAGCCCTTTTAGAAGACCTATGGGAATGTGGTTATCCTGAGAAACAAGCTGCATATCTAACATGAATCATGTTTTGAAGATAAAAGTCAACATGCTGCTGCCATGCCAAATTTGGTGACAACTGTAGATTTGAGTATATATTGGGGCAGTGTATTTGGCCCTCTGAGTCTAGTAGTCCAACATACGTCACGGCGCAGTATTAGATCTTACAAATTTAAAAAAATTGGCATTTTATGTCTTTGCACAGATTTTTTTAGACTTCAGTCCCATACATGGCTAGGGTTTTAAAACCTAATCAACTTCAGAGGGATTTAATTGTATGCAGAAAGAGCAGCAGCAGCCACTGAAATCAAGCATAAGAGGCTAATGGTATATCATTTCATTGAACAGTAGGCTATCATGCTGAAGAAACTACACCGAGCAGCATTTTAGACCATTGACTAATATTGTATTAGGAAAATATTGTATTTTGACTTACCTTCTGCCTAACAAATGTGTATCATTTAAGTGAATCTAAAATTGATTCCCAGTTCTGGAAAGGACTCTATAAGATGTTCAGGGCTCTCCATAACAATTGTTTCTTTGAGGTAATCATCTTGGATGACATTATTGGTTTTCATGGTGCTAGCATTTCTCATTTAAGCATAGTTTGAAAAAACACAACACATGGTCATTGGTTGCATCTCTCTATTATTTCACAGTGGTTCACATATAACAAAAGAGAAACAACTGGCAATTGTAATTAAGGCTTCAGATATTTGTTAGCTGCTTACACTGAGAACTTTTAACTTGAAATGCCTACAGCTGAATTTGCCATAGCTATAAAATCAGGCTACATCACTATTCCCTTCGCCCATGCTTGGGGTACCCAATGTCCTACATTTAGATACAATAAAAAACTTTTTAGTTCTTAGAGTAGCCAATGTCCACATAAAATAAATTAAACTGGATTTGTTCCCTGAAGACAGTTGATTCAACATTTGGTTATATAGTTGGATCTAAGTGCTCATGCCAAAAGAAGACCACCTTTGTTAGGGCTACAACTCTCAGAATCCCCAAGTTAGCATGATCAGTGGCTATGCTGACTGGAGATGTCTGGGAGCTGTAGCCCAATATAGAAACTTTGCCAAGCTTTGATGAAAGAAAGGAGCTAAAGTTTGCAGAAGTCATGTGAAACAGAAAAAAATTATCAATGAGCTGCCTCATCTTTCACTAATGAAACAAAGCCTTGGGACTCTGCAGTCAGTGCCTAATACCAGGGCTGGGAATTATTTTCTGCCCCCAGCCCAAGTAATTGTTCTGGAATTCTAAGAAGCCCTAGCTAGTACTGCTAAACTAAAGAATACTGCAAGGTGGAGTCCAGAAACATCTGGAAAGCCATATGATTCATACTCCTGACCTAGGCCAACCTTCCCTAATAAGATTGCAAGGACTATCCCAGCCCCTCAGGTTCCAGGGCCAAAACCTAAGGGTGGCCCCTTGTGATGTTACATGGGGAGGTCCTGGTGATGCCATTAAGCATGATACAGAAAAATCAGACACAGTTGCACAAAATATGGCATTCATTTTTTTTAAAAAAAAAGACATGTCTAACAAAAAAGGAAATATAAGGTACACACAGACAAACCGTTCAAGGTGTCACACTCACCTTGACATACTTCCCTTCTTTCTTGAGGACTGGAGAAGAGGGACCAGACTCTGAACTCAGGGCCTGGAGCTGAGATCTGGCAACACTATTCCCCATTATAAAGTCCCTGCAATGTATTGGACTCCACTATATCCCCACCTGGTTGACAATGGTGGGAGCTGTAACCCAACATATCTGGAGACAACCAGGTTTTGGGAGGATATCCCTAGATAATAGACCCAGACATTGGACATGGACTTACATGTTCCACAGCTATGCTTTTGTGTATAAATTCACATTTACTACTTGTGTGGCATTTAAGATACAAAGGATCCCATGGTCTGAAATAATAATAAATCCTTTCAGGATCTCTGTTATGACAGTTTGCTTCATTTGTTTAGAAAAGTTAATAGATTTCCTATTTCACTGGATTTGCAGGCTTCAGGGAGGGGGGAAATGCCTATTACTAGAACTCCCCCCCCCCAAAAAAAAAGCTAAGCAACTATAATTACAGATCTTGTATATCACTTTCATCTGTGTGGTTTCCAAATGAAACTTGGGACTCTAGGGAGAAAGAGCGAAAATCAACAAGGAAGTAGTTGTCCTGTTTAAAAATAACCTTTGTTTTGAGCTTTTAAAGCCATGTGTGTGGGAATATTTCCTACAGTTTCTGGTCCCATTTTCTTAAGGTTGGTTGCTTAGGAGCAACAAAATTTAATTAGCAATGCTGTAGCTGTAAGTTAACCACTCATATATCATGCTAAAGATGCAGGCATTTCATTTATAGCACCTTCACACATAAATATCCAAAGTGGAAATGGTTTATAAGCTATAGGCTTTACAGAGTGTGTTAGGTCTTTCTGGAATTCTGTAGGCAAAAAGAGAATACCTGGAGTTCACTTGGTTACAAATTGCTATATGGACTGGCCAAAAGACATGTGTTAAAGAAGGGGGAAATCCAAGAAATTTTGAATTTTGAATCAATATTATTTGTACTACAAGGAGAACAACACCTCGGTAAAGCAAGAACACAGTGCCATACCCTCCATCTGCTCTGATTATTAAATCCTCTGTTGTCCCACTTTTCAGCTACTGTCCTCTCCTCCTGCAAAGTAAATTGAATGCAAACTATTTTTCAATACTGAACTCAGTTTACAGCAATTGAAATACGCTAGAGAGAAAAGAGGGAAGGAGAAGGAGGGGAGAGAAACTGGGACATTTTAAAAGCAGCTGAAAAAGTGGGACAGAAGATTAATCTACTGTTAATAATTGTTGAATAAGCCATTCTGGATTGATAAACTGTGCTTGAAAAGTTGTGAAGTTGACCATAGCACCAGTGCAGCAGGCAAAGCAGGTAGATCAGCCATCCACAGTCTTGGCTATTATAATGAGACATATTGTATTTTTATATGAAATACCAATTATATCTGCATTTTCATCTATACCAATGAAGTACTCTATGTAAAAAAATTAGCCAATTTTTTAAGAGGGAGACAATGTATAAGTGTCCTCCTTAAGATGATGTACTGCAATGCAACAACTGCATCACATACAGCTACCTCTTCTTGTTGCACATCTAGATGTTGTGAACGCATATCATCCAACTGTTCCCATTTGGAAGAGTCAGTCCCACTTTTTCAGATGCTTTAAAAATGTCCCCGTTTCTGTCTCCTTCTTTCACTTCCCCTCTGGTTCTCAGCTTACTTCAGTTGCTGCAAATTGAGTTCAAGATGCAAAGGTAAGTTCTATTCAATGAACTAAAAGGGAGAGAGAGGAAAGGAGAGAAATTTTCCCTTCCCTGTAGACTCACACACAAAAACTTCATAGTTAAGAAGATGTGACCAGCAGACAAATGGAACAGATGAATTTTAAGGCCTAAATATCCTAAAGGCATCATATCCTGTCTGATCTCGGAAGCTAAGCAAGGTCAACCCTAGTTAGTACAATGAATGCTGTAGGCTATATTTCAGAGGAAGGAACTGGCAAAACCACTTCTGAGTATTCCTTGTCTAATAAAACCCTCTAAAATTCATGGAGTCACCATAAGTTGAAGGCACACGTGTGTGCATGCACGTGCGCACACACACACAGATAGACTCAGGCAAGAGCAAACTGCTGCAGTATCTCTTAGCTTGTGTGCTCTTCCTCTTGAATAATTTTTGCCATTTGACCACACTGGTATTGCTTGACCCCACACCCCTGTGTTTTCATCTGCAAAATGTCATATGGCATGTGAAAGGTGAAGATTCCCTGTCAGTGAAAAGCTTGTAGGGAGAGATTTGTTGAATATTTCTGAATACACAACTCGATTCACAATCAGTTTGGCAGTGGACTTTCATAACTAAATAGAGTCCTCTCTTCAGAGACATTTTGTAGGCTTGAACAGAAAGCGTTTTGTCTTCACTAACAGGAAACCTGATGCATTACTTAGGCAGGACTATATATTCAGCTCTGCTGTCAGGCCAATCAACATGTATCTTTTGATCTGTATGACAACAATATATGAGTTGTCATTTTGTGCTGCAATGGGACACAAATCTGCGAGAGGTGAGCCTGTGCCCCTAGAAGAGACTTCTCCACATCCTAAATTCTGCCAAGCTCAGACTGGAGGATTTCCAATAAATATGTCTAACAAGCCCATAAAAAAATTCCAACTAGCATGATGACTTAAGTCCTAATGTCAAAACAGAGAACCACATAGACTGAGTTGCATGAAGTTTTGGCTGATGCACTGCAAATTAAATCTCAGGAGAACCGTTGGTTTTGTGAGCAAGCAAACAAACAAAAAGAAATCCTTGAAGCCTATCTGCTGGAAAATAAACTGCTCTGGGACAATAGGTAGCACTTGATAAAGATTTACGATTATGAATCAGATTGGGGCAGTATCTTCCCTGTGCTCGATACCACTGTGCCTTTAGACCTCATTGTCTTATAATTTCCTCTAGCTGTCCACAGAGAGATACAGTATTTCATAGGACATTTCTGTTTACAAAGTGAAGGGCCTCACTTAAGCAACGTTTGCTGAAAAAGAGTGCTGTTCTGAGGAAATGTGAGTGGGATGGAGCGGGGATCCCTGTAGAGCTAACTTGGCAGGACTAGAGATCCTGGCTCTGTCTGATATTAAAAGTGAGTCATCAGTTTACCCACACAGCAGGGTTTCTCTCTGGCCTTCTCACAGTGAGCAATTTGACAGAGGTCCAGAAGATTCAAGCCCGGCTTCTATAATTAATAAGAACTATCTGAAAGAAACTCCTTGTTAAGAAAGTGGTTGCTTTGTATATGCATGTGTGCTCTCAATATACAAAACTACAAATAAAAAAAACCCTACAAATCAAATCTAATTCTTAGAAGGATAGTTAGGCTGAACTCTTATCATCACTTAACTAGGAAGAGTCCTATAGACTATGGTTTAGTATTATAGATAGGAATTCACTGCATGGTTTGTAGGGCTTTTTAAATTGCTGCACTGCAAATATATTTCCAACCATTCACAAATACAAGATGTTTGGTCTGCCAAATCTCTAACCAACAACTCCTAGAAGCTCCATCCAGCATGGCCAGTGATAAAGGATTTTGGAAGTTACCATTCAAAATGTCTGAGGGCCAAGGATTCCCACCCCTGTATGTCTATTCTGCCTGTACTTTTGTGATGTTCTAAGAAATGCACAGAACATATGTTTTAATTATGATAAAAAAATTCAGTTGAATGTTTACCCCAATCATGTATATTTTGATGTCTGCTGGTATTTCCAGATAGGGTGCTGGATAATATCAGCTGGTGCGTGTGTATGTGAATCTAGAAACCTGACTGCTAGTAAAGCCTCATATCATTAGACATTGAGCAGGTCATGGATGCTACTAAAGAAAGGAACTATCATTCAGTAAATTAAATCAAGAGCCCAGGAAACACTCAGGACACAATCTCAGCTTTATTTTCCCTGTTAATTAATGAAAATCGTGGAGTTTGTTTAACAAGCAAAGAAAATGGAAGGTATATCCATGGCTAACAATGTGAGGTCGCTGTAAAGGGAGGAAAACTTTCTGTTTGAATTACAGTTGGCCATTTTTGTGTGTGTGTGTGGGGGTCCATTCCACACGCATCCCCTTGTGCGCAGCCCATGCACATGCTCCAGGTGTGCATGACATTGTAAATAGTGGAGGTTGCCCCTCCGTGCATATTCAAGGACGTGGATCTTAACTCCCCTGAGTTAGGAGGGGAGACTGTAATTTCCAGTGTCGAGATATCAGGCAATCCCAGTCCCATACCTTGGCTCCTTCTTGGGTTTGTGATTGTGGCTGCTGTAATCCAAAATATGTGGATGTCTTAAGGCTCTCCTTCTTTTGATGAAAAGGATTAAGACTGTAGAAATGCCTCAATTAATTAAAAATATTTATTTGGTGTTTTTAATACATCGCTTGCAGGAGCATACAAGGCAATTGTCTGGGTGTGTGAAGACCTCATTTTCTTATTGTGAATGGGAATTCCTTCATCAAGGCCACATATCAGAATGACTTCTTTGAAACGAAAATTAGTGCAATGTGTATGTATGTGTATTACAAATTATTTATATTTTGAAATTCTTCTTGAGTTAAAATTGCCACTCTTGGACAATGCACACAAGCTAAAAGAGAGGCTGGGTGGATAGACCTTAGAATCTGAGAGTTGGAAGGGACCCCAGCAATGGCCTTCTAGTCCAAACCCCCCCTTCTGCCACGCAGGAACTCTCTATCAAAGCACACCCGACGACACATGGCCACCCAGCCTCTGCTTGAGCCCTTTGATTAGGGACTTCCTGCATGGCAGAAGGAGGCAGAGAAAGGGGACCCTAGTTCCAAGCTAAAAGGAACGCTCTGTCAAAGCATCCCCAATGACACATGCCCACCCAGCCTCTGCTTGAGCCCTTTGATTAGGGCGTTCCTGCATGGTAGAAGGAGGCAGAGAAGGTGGCCTCTAGTTCCAAGCTAAAACAGAGGCTGGGTGGATCGACCTTAGAATCTAAGAGTTGGAAGGGACCCCAGGAAGAACCTTCTAGTCCAACCCCCCCTTCTGCCGTGCAGGAACTCTCTATCAAAGCATCCCCAATGACTTGAAGGCAGCATCAGCAATGGAGGCTGGAGGAAGGCAGGCTGTAGTTCTCCATAGAGAGCCATTGGGGGGGGGGGAACACCTTCCTTTGCCTGGGCCGGGCTCCTGGAACCCTTGCTGGGCAGAGCCGCTCGGAACCTGGGCCACTGGCTTCTCGGAAGCCGGAGAGGGGGCCAGGCGGCCGGCAGGACTCTCCGCCTGGGCCCGGTGGGCGGGGCGGCTCCGTGAGCAGCCCTTCCCGGCGGAGACCCACCCAGAGAGAGCCGTGCGGTGAATGGTGAGTGGCAGGGGGCTCTGGAGCCGGGCGGAGCCAAGGGCCGGGGCGGCGGCGGAGGGGTCTTTCCCTCCGTTCCTGTGGCTGCCGCTGCCTGCCCTTGGCTCCGCCCAGCACCAGACCCCCTCAGCCGGCGGCGCTCCTCCTCTCCTCCTGGACAGGAGGGGGGGACCGCCGGCCCTTTGCTCTTCTCCCATTCGGCAGGATCCGCCTGGAGTTGCCTGGAGGGGGCCTAGGCGGGGGGGTGCTCAAGCCCCTCCAACACGAAGAAGCTTTGCAAGCCCTCGGCACCCTCCAGCCTCAGCCGGCTCCTAGCCGTGGCGCTCCCCGAATCTCCTCCCCGGAGGGGGGAGCGCCGCCTTGCCTTGTCCTCCGGGGGGCTGCCCTCCCTTCCTGCCCCTGGAGGGACGGCAGCCAGAGGGGGCCACGGGAGACCCTCGAAACGCGTCCTTTGCCGCTTGGCCTGTCCGCCAGCTTGGTCCCCGGAGGCACGGCCGGGGCACTCGGCGGGGGAGAGGGGGCCTAGCCGGCTGAGCCTACCACTGCTACTTAACCGTAGCTGGCCGCCTTTCTCCCCTCGGGATCCCCGCCCTCCCCCATGTATTTGGGTTCTGAGGACGGACCAGACCCGCGGTGTGGGTAAAAGGTGGCTGCGGTGCCATGCCGTTCCATCAGGCCTCCCGCTCCCCTTCCGACCGAGGCTCCTCCCCCACCATAAGCCCAGCCTGAGTCCCGGATGGTGGACAACATGACGTCACTTCCGGTGCGGTGCCCACCCAGCCTCTGCTTCAGCCCTTTGATTAAGGAGTTCCTGCAGTGGTGTCATTTTAACAGGTTTAATTTTTAAACTGTATTGTATTTAATCCTGCTTCAAAGGGGGCTCAGTTTATTTATTGAAAGTATGTATTATTCCAACATATTCTAGTCATTTAAGCCACCTTGATTGCTGCAGCAGAGAGGCGAGGTACAAGAATAAAATGCGGCTGCCTGACTGTGCGGGCCAGCCGCTTTGCTGCTGGGAGCTGGCCCAGCTCCTGGGCCCCAACTTTCGGGTTGGGGCCGCCCTCCACCCTAATTGGTGGCACTGGGCAGAAGGGCCCGCCCCTTCCGCCCGCACCCCTCTGGTAGGGGCAGAGGAAGTCTCGATGGTGAGGCTTCGGTCTTCCAGGGCAGCTCATTGGTTGGGGCTGCCCTGGAGGAGGAGCCTTGCCATCAGGTGAGGAAGCGGGGCCATGGCCTATTTAAGGGCCATGCAGCCAGGCCCCGCAGCCATTTGCTGCTCGGCTCTCCCACTCACCCTCCGCCAGGGTGCTGGGTTTTGTCACAACTTGGGGCGGCAGCATAGGCCAGGATCTGGTTGGTTTGGATACCAGGGCTATGGAGCACTGGTTTGGGAGTCAATAGGGACCCAGGGGCGAGCTGGGCTTGCGTTGTGGCCATTGCAGGGGCCATAACATGGTTAAGCCTCCCGGTGACTAGGGGTTTTGAGAATAAGAGAGCGCCTGGTGTGATGGTGGCCATTTGGCGTTCCTTAGCCCCTAGGTCATCCCAACGCCTGGTGGTCACCAGGCATGCTGCTTATCGATTAACCGTGGGGTTATTTGGTGCTTCAGATCCTGACCTTATGCTTTGCGCCAACCCTTCTGTTCTGGTTTGCTGTTGATAATAAAAGTTGTGGCCTTTCTTCCAACCTGGTTTCTTGTGGTTTTTAGCGCTGGCCTCCCAGGCAAAGTTTATTTATTTATTTACTTATTAAGTTAACTGCCCTTGAGTTGGCCCCAATCATGGTAACCTTGTGGATGAGACATTTCCAATAGCTCCTGTTTTCCACTATCCTGCTTAGTTCCTCCAAATCCATGCTCATGGCTTCTCTGATTTGAGTCTATCCTTGTTTGAGGTCTGAATAGTTCCCGAGTTATACTTTATATGTTTTACAATCTATAAGGCAGAAATATTTTGGATCATTTGGATGGAAGTAACTCCATGTATGCTGAACACTTACTTACAAAACAAAAATAATAAAGTTCCTCAAAAATGTCTCACTGTGAAGAAAGGGTTACAAAGCAAAATTAGCTCTGGGGACCTTATGTTTGCCCTGTAATGGAAATGTGAGCCATTTTAGTGTATTTGAATTGGAAATCTGGCAGGTGGGAACCTAACTTTTCAAAAATTTCACAGACAAATAAGCCAACATACAGTAGGGCAGAAGATAAGAGAAAAGCAAAAGAGAGTGAAGATTTTTTTTAAAATGTGCCTCAATATTTCAGTGGGAGTATCTTCCAGAAAGCCAGCAAATGGATGCGTTCCTTAAACTGCTCTCTTCAGTTTCAGTGGCTCATATGGCTTTATTACAAAACAAGAGAAGACTGCAAGTCAAGTGTCTCTTGACTCTTCAAGTGTGCCCTGAAACATAATCACTTCAAAGTTTAAACTGAATTATCTTTCCTGCATTCCTAGGAGCAACAGTTCTTACCCTTCAGATACTATTGACCCTTCCAAGTACATTTTTAAAAAAAACACTTGTAGAGTTTTAACAGACAGGTGATTTCTGTGTCTGGGGAATTGCAGCTCTGTAAATTCCTTTTTCCAGAAATGAGAGCTGAGGAAAATCAACTCACTTTTGCATGCATTCTCTGGTTTCTTTGGGATGCCTCACAGAACTCGGAGTCAAATCTTCAATTCAGTTTTTTAAAAGCCTCTTTCTTTAAACTGAGAAGAGTAGCCATGACAATGGCCATGACCATGATCTGCTGCAGCAAAAGTTGCAATCAAAACTAAGTTACCACTGAATCAATTGGTCTACCCTGTTGGGACAAACAATAAAATTTAGACCAAAGAGACATGAAGTATATTAAATACAAAGGCCTTGATCAAGAGAGATGTATCTCCACATGAATCAGAATATGTAAACTTAACCTATATCACAGTCCCTTTCATACTACATAATTACATTTTTATTTTTAAATAAAAATTTAATCTTAACTGTCATGGTTGCATCCTAGGATTTGTAGTTTGGTGAGACATTAGAACTCCCTGGCTGAGAATTTTACATACTTCCCCCTAAACTGCAGATCCCAGGATTAGAACTTATTATAAACATAATTAATCAAATTGATGGTGGCCTTGGAAATGTTTGTAAGTGTGTGCCTTCAAATCCTCTGTTGACTTCTGATGACTCCATGAGTTTCATATGGTTTTCTTAAGGGAGGAATACTCAGAGGTGCTTTGATATTGCCTTCTTTTGAAATATAGCTTACCATACTATAAATGTAACACATTTGTTTTAAAATGTAACACACTTAATATTGTATTTGAACCACCTCCAAAGGTACTCTAGATAGAGGTCAAAATATAAATAGTTTAATAAGTTTAGTAATACTTTGCTAAACTGCATCACAAAACAATTCCAAAATCAGTGATTTTCCATAAGGGTCATAGAGAACTTTGTTTGATAGTTGTTAACTAGGCAAGGTGGAAACAGAATCAGTAATACAAAACTGCCAAGCAAACTAACCTAAATGCCAGGCTGTGATAGGACAAAAACCAGAGCCCTTGCCGATGTCTGAACTGGTATTTCTGTTTTCTTACAGGGAGGAATATAAGGTCACTGTTTCTTTTCTTTTTTCAATGTAACAATATAAACAGATGGGCAACCTCTTTAAGAGCTCCAAAATATGTTTCCTCAGAGCCACACAAGTGCATTTTATCAAAGAAAATTATTATTTCTCTCTCTCTTTGTTCTAATAGGGTTAGGCACTTTTACAAGGGGGCAGCAGTAGAAAACATAGAGCTGTAGATATTATGGGAGGTGTTTTTTTTTAAAAAAAACTTCTTCAGAGTCAGTAAGGCATTAAATTATATTCTTCCACACCTTTAAAAAGAATTTTCTCTAGACCAAACTAATATGTGACAGTGTAGCCATACATCTGCCTTGTTCACACATAAAGTGGGGGTTGAAAGATCTGTGGGAACGGAGAGGGTTAGACAGAAAGGTAAGGAAAGCCCCAAACTCCTCCATTTGCTTGACTGCACCTTCTCCTCCTTCTTTCACTGTGCTCTGAAGCTGAGATCCAATATAGCAATAATGAAGTGAAAAGCCCCACCAATGTACTCATGCTGGATTTCAAGATGTGAGAGTATGGAGATATCTGGTAGTGGCTTGAATGGTAACATAACATTCACAAAATCAGTGGGAACCAGTAACTTTGCCTCATGGAGGCTAGGCACAGAACCATATCTAACTGTAAGAACCTCTCATGTGAGAAAGGATTGGGTGCCTCCTTGTGTGAACCTTAAAGAGATACAGTCACTCACACATCTGTATTTGTATGCACACTCTGCCCTCCGTATTCACAGACTTTTTATCCATCCATCAACCATCCATGGCTTGAAAAATAATATATATATATATATATATATATATATATATATATATATATATCAACCATCCATGGCTTGAAAATATTATATATATATATATATATATTCCAGTAAGCCAACCTTGATTGTGCTGTTTTATATAAGGGACAGCATTTTACTATGCCATTGTATTTAATGGGACTTGAGCATCAATGGATTTTGGTATCCATGGAGGTCATGGAACCAAATCCCCAGTGGATAGCAAGAGCCCATTGCATAAAAGCTGCTGTTGGATCAGGGCCTGCTGCTTGTTCTTTGACAAAACTGAATAAGGTTTAGGGACTTCTTGGTGGCTGTCCCCAGGCTTTGGAACTCCCTTCTAAGAGAAGTTAGGCTGGCCCCTCTGTCTTCCACTGTCAGGCAAAAACTTTTTATGAAGCCTTTAAAAAGTAGGTCCTGAACTTTTAAAATCAATGTGCTTTAAAATTGCTGTTACGTCAGTTTGCGTTTCATGTTATGATGTGGTTGTGTTTTAATAGTATAACTTTTTTTGTGTGTGTTTTTTTTAAAAAAAAACCTTGTTGTCAGCCACATTACATTTGGGAGTGAATAAAGAAATAAAATCTTGGATCTACTGACATTTATTGATTTCTTATTAAATTCAAGAAGACTGGTGCATGAATATCATTATAGGATGAATTTCTCCACTGAATAATGGACACTTTAGCATCTTTTAAAAAGCAAAGGTGAAGAATAAGTCATTTCCCCCCCTTTCATCCTGAACATTGTTTGGGGGTGGGGTCTTGTGGGTGAAGTTGTCTTTCATGCAACATACTCTTGCCGATAAATGCCTTTTTTCTTTCTATAATTATTTAACAATTGATAAAAAAATCTTACTAGTTGAAATTCAAAAATATGAATGAACTTGCTAGTGTATTTCACACTCCCGCTGACGACAAAGAACAATGCCACATTATCCTTGTGCCACGTTGCAGGCTCAGTATATAGTAAAATCTTTGTCTGCTTACTTTGCATGGTGAAGTTATCATCTTCTGCAGGGTGCTTCAGCATGTATTTTACAAGCCAAGAGCTAAGATGTATCTTAATTAATTGTATCTGGCTCACCCGGGGTCCTCCATCAAGCTTTCCAGACCTGCAAAGCTTTGAACCTTGAACATGAAAGGCAGAGGTATTTATTGGAATCTGCAGTGGGCAATACTTTGCTGCTCATCTGAAAGTATTGCTTGCATTTCACTTCATAAAATAATGAACCTCAGAGCTGTCTTTTGTGAACTAGGCTGGCAGACTTGTCTAATTTTAGTGGTAAAGGTAATAAAAGTTAAGTATTCCAGCAGTGGGACTATGTCTATGGTTACCTTCAAAAGGTTTGCTTCTGTCTTGGCCTGTACACTGGGATATAATAATATCAAAGGCCCAAAATGGAACAAGGCCTATATTCTACTAGCATTTCAGTGTCAAAAAAGTCAGCTCTTTATTAAGAATTTAGGAAGTAAAGCTTCTTATTATGATAAGAACCGTGTATACATGGAATGATTTCTCCAGGAGTTACTGGATTTTTCTTTTTCTTTTTCTTTTTAATTTTGGTTCTCACTTATTTTCCTTTTACAGTAATTTTTATTTTATTTTTGTGGTTTCCTTCATCCTGTTCTTTTAAGTTTTTGGGGTACCTTTATCAGAAACATGTTATTGTTTTGTTCTAAAACTCAGTGTCTTTGTTTTCCTTTTAAGTAGCACAATCTTCTGTTTTAACAAAATGATAAAACCCTACAAAAACAGTTGTTTCCAGATCATTTCTTAGCCACATGATTTGCTTATATGTGATTCATTTTTCCCTTTTTGTTCTGTTATATATTTATTGGCTCATTACAGTTTGGGCTCTGCTTATATGAGAACTTGGAAACAACAAAGTTTTGATCTTGGAAAATGATAAGATGGTAGAGTCCCTTAAGAAAACTTTGAAAGTAGCATTATCATCATTGTTTGTATGTTCACATGCTTGATACAATGAACCACAATGAATGAAAAGTATTTTTATACGTAATTAATTCATATTCATATTCATTTGTTCTTCTTATACAGTACAACCTTTCTCAGTGTAAATAGGAAAATGTCTGCCAAATTTCTGAAAGCTATGTTTTTGATTCTGAACTAAAATGGAAAAAAAAAACACTTTTAGTATTACTTCTGTAGTAGGTAAATAAGCATCCTAAAGGCATCAGATTCTGTCTGCTCTTGGAAGATAAGCCAGGTCAGCCTTGATTAGTATTTGGATGGGAGACTGTGAACAAATTCCAAGTGGTGTAGGCTATATTTCAGAAGAAGGAACTGGCAAAACCACCTCTGAGTATTCCTTGCCAAAGAAAACCCTATGACATACATGGGGTCAGCACTGGTTAACAGATGACTTGATGACACATATACACAAACACATACATGTAAATAAGTAATAGTTCCATAAACTTTGGAAATGTTATTTTTCACTGTGCCCAAAATCCACACAACCATTTTTAATCTTTTCCTTCCTTGTTGGCTCACTTGCTTGTCCATACTGTTCTCCAATTACTGCACCTAGGGAAGTTCCAGATAAAAAGAAATGAATACATTGGCTCAGATCTAGACTAAGGCATATTTTAGTCCAAGTTAAATCAATGGGATGAGTTAGTACTAACATAAGCCTTCACTGGAACTAGAGTGCAGATGATCTAGTTTGAATCCAACAATTTTTTAAAAGGATTTATATCCCATGAGACTTCCAATGAAATGGAGTGGGGTGGATGGTTCTACTGCCTCATTGTATCCACATGAAGTAAAGTGACCAAGTTCAACCGATAAGCTTCATTCCTGAACAGGTATTTGTAGTTGAGTTTTTGTATTCCTAGCTGAATCACTGTAACAACTACACTAGATAGGTACAATCAGCAATAAATCAATTATTTATATTGGATTAATGTACCTTTCATGAATACTTCTCTCCCACAGTTTCATCAAAAACTAGGATTGGATAATATATGATATTTTAGTAGTTCAGTTACCCAATTTTATTATTTTGCTCAAGAAACACATGACAATGTTTACTTTTTCATTCTGCTGTTTTGGAGTTATTACTGCTAATGCCCTAGATATCTTCACTTGGAGGTAACAGTTTCAGTTATACAGATGTGTTCAGGTTCAGCTTTTACTATACTTATGTCACTGATTTCACATACCTGCCAACTCTTCATAGGAAACATGGCCCAAGCCATGTCAGAGTGTGGTCAGAAGGGTGTTGCCAGGCAACAAGACATCAAAAGTTGTTAATGAGGAAGAGCATACATTGTTGTTATTTGCTGTCAAGTCGACTTTGACTTATGGTAATCATGTGAATGAAAGACCTCCAAGTCATTCTATCATCAACAGCTTTGCTCAGATCTTGCATCAGGGCCATGGCTTGATTGAGTCTATCCATCTGGAATGCTGTCTTCCTCTTTTCCTACTGCCTTGTGCCTTACCAAACATTATTGTCTTTTCTGTACCCAGGAAACATATTCAGTGGTTGCCTTAAGTACAACAACACTGTGTAATTTGGATGTTATTTTATTGTCTTTTCTAGTGAGTGATGTCTTCTGACAGTATGGCCAAAGTACAACAGTCACAGTTTAGTCATCTTGGCTTCTAGGGAGGCTTCAGGCTTGATTTGCTCTAGGACCCATTTATTTATCTTTTTAGCAATCCAGGGTATCTGTAGAACTCTTTTCCAGTACCACATTTCAAATGAATTGATTTTTCTATCAACTTTCTTCACTGTCCAGCTTCCATGACCATACATAGAAATGGGAAGTACAATGGCGTGGACAATCCTAATTTACTGTTCAGTGATCTGTCTTGACACTTCTGGCTCTTTTCTGATTCCTTCATTGCTGCCCTTCCAAGTCTTAGTCCTCCTTTTTCTGATTTCTGGACTGCAGTCTCCATTCTGAGTAAAATAATAATAATAATAATAATAATAATAATAATAATAATAATAATAATTATTATTATTATTATTATTATTATTATTTATACCCCTCTCTTCAGCCAAGGCTATCAGAGCAGCTCCAGAGCCAAGGTATAGAAATTCTTGAACTATTTCAATGTCTTTATCCTCTACCTATTATTTTTATTTTCTTAAGGTTCAGCTATAAGATTGCCTTTGGATTTTCTTTCTTGACATTGCTCAGTAATCCTTCCAAGTCTTTCTTATTGTTTTTTTTATGCTCAAATGTAATGCGTTTATTCTATATACTGTATTCAGTGATAATTATCACCTTACAATTAGCAAGAAGGGCTTCTTCAACTGTAACAGTAACACAGAATTTGGATGTGAAAAGCAGTCATGATTTTGTTTTATTTCTCCAAATCACACTTGCATTTTTGCTTCATCTTTTTTGGCTGTGAGGGTGGGGTTTTTTCCTGCATGAAAAATTATGCACATTTCCCACATACATTTTTCCAATGCTTTGCTATTGCTATGCATTTTCCTTAATGTGTGGACTTTGTGAAGATTTTTTCCATTGTTTTGAAATTGTCAAATAGTATCATGTTTGTGCATATTTTTCAATGCTATGCATCTTAGCTATTTACATTTTTAAAATGTGTCCATGGTTTTGTGTGTATTTTATTTCTCTAAAATGTTTTGCAGAGCTTGGAAAGGTATGCACTTCTGAGTCAAGGTACATTTTGTCTCACAAGTCTCAGGAGGTGTGAAGTAGATACTTCTGTCAAGAATCTCAACTACATTTTTTCCAACCATCTCTATAGATGAATGACAGTTCAGGGCCTGAGCTTAAAATTCCATCAAACAAGTTGAGGTTTCAGAAGGAAACCACTGACACCTACTCATTTCAAGACAGTAAAGGATTCTTAAAACACAGGCTAACGTGTCCAAAATGTTTATTATCAGCACCAAGTTGGAAGTTCAATATGTGACTGAGGTCACCATCACTTTGATGGCTCAGCAATATGGCTGTTTCTTCCTCAACCAAGATCTTTTTGGTAGTTATTTTAATTCACCCCTTTTGCTTTGCTGCCAGGAAGAGAGCAGGCCACCTGCAAAAATCTTCCACATCATGCAACCCACAGCACTCAAATATGTCGGCATCTCTCTAGCCTTGGTGTGGCTAGAGCAGCTGAGTGAAGCAAAGTGGATAAATTTGGCAGCCTACATATGAACACTGTGGATTGGACACAAGCAAGGCATGCATTTTTTAAACTCATCAGATTTGGCTCCATCCTTGGGCCAGCCTGAGATGATGAAGCCAGCATTTTCTGAAGCTAAAACACCCAAAGTCTTCAGGAAGCTATAACCAACCCCTTTTCATATCTGAGAAGGCTGTGCTTTAATTGTACTTCCAGATGTTGGATTTCCCCAGACAGAGTAGCCACAAACCCAGAAGCAAACAGGAAGTACTTCATCATAATAGACGTACTTGCTATCACTGAGGTTTGCAGCTACCAGTTTTGTTTTAGCATAATGGCTGCTATTTCTCTCCCCAACCAGCTTTCACACTTATCCTGTTGATATATTTGGATTAATGAGAAAGAATTCAACCCTAGGGATGGTATAGTCCACACTGCAGAAGTCTTCTGTATCAGTGTGCCAATCCTCACCCCCAAATAGGCTATGGTTGCTGGAGAAATCAAACCTCTGGCAGTCACCTAAATATTAACTCTTTTAACATTGATATCATGACTGTTAATTTAGATAACAAGTCCTATACAGTACTTGAGAATATTTTTCAAGGCCACTAAACACATTTGTAATGACTCCCATTTCCCCATGGATAATATCTTTGCCTGAACATGTTCTGCTGAAGTATCTCTCTGCTCCCTGAAAAACACCAGCCTTTGAAACACACAATTATCATCTTGTTATTGTGCATATGACATAATTTTACTCCTTGTTAAGGATGTGCCATTTGCTTGTATGTATCATTAGGTTTTAAGAAGTGTTGTCAGTTTTTTGTTTTTCTTTTAAATGGAAGCAGAGGTGATGGTAGCACACACGCACACACACAACACAACAACAACAAGAATATTTGAGTTAATCTTGATAGGATTACCTCTCATTTACAGTGTAATCCTATATGTGTCTACTCAGAAGTAAACCCCACTGAGCTAAAAGAGATTTTCAAGGTGCTTGCAGGCAGAGGGATCTGACCAGAAGATAATTTGAAGACACTGCAGCTATTCCATCCTTTCCTCCTTCACATATCTTTTCTGTAAGAAAAAAAATTGGACATCAATAATGTCTGACTTTGGACTTGCTGTAAAATCCATGAACAAGGCCCAATGACAGCAGTAAGAACTTAATCTAGAAGTACTATTACTGTCCATCTAAGTGCATATAGGATTTGAATCTTAAAACAGGCACCTTCCTTAATTATATTTAACAGTATTTTCTTTGCATGACACTCTTTTCTAATCTTTTACTTTTATTCTGTTTAGTTCTTTCCCTTCCCCTTCTATTTTTCCACAGTTAGACCAGTGTTCTTTTGCACCATATTTCTTTCTACTGTCTTTCCACTTAACATGAGGGAAAGCCACTGTGCCACATTGAACATGAAATACCATACTTCAGCCAGGGAGACACTCAAGTCCAAATGCTTATAAAACCTTGAATTTCATTGGGTGACCTTGGTCTATCAAATTCTCTCAGCTCAGTCAAACACACAGAGTAAATATGGGGGAAATATGAAGAGGGGTGGGGAAAGAAATACCATTTCCACTGCCACTACATTTGATGACACTGAAGAGAAATTGTAGGACCGGAGGCTACTCTTAGAACAGACTATGGAGACACAGAATTGTTCCCAACTGGCAAAGGGGTCAGATAAAGTGGCATTTTATCTCCCTACTTGTTCAACTTGTATGCAGAAAATATCATACAAAGAACAGGTTTAGACTAAGAAGAATGAGAAGTGAAGATAGAAGGAAGGAACATCAACAGTCTAAGAAGAGAAGGTTAAGAGGTGATATGATAGCCCCATTTAAATACTTGAAGGGATGTCATATTGAGGAGGGAGCAAGTTTGTTTTCTGCTGCTCCAGAGAACAGGACTTGGAACAATGGATGCAAGCTCTAGGAGAAGAGGTTCCACCTCAACATTAGGAGGAACTTCCTGACAGTAAGAGCTGTTCGACAGTGGAACACACTCCCTTGGAGTGTAGTGGAGTCTCCCTCCTTGGAGGTCTTCAAACAGAGGCTGGATGGCCATCTGTCGGGGATGCTTTGATTTTGGATTTCCTGCATGGCAGGGGGTTGGACTGGGTGGCCCTTGTGGTCTCTTCCAACTCTACGATTCTATGATTCTATGATTCTATATGCTGATGGTGCCATGCTACTAGCAGAAAACATCACAGACATGGAACAATTACAAAGGAAGGTCAAAGAAGAAAGTGCAAAGCCAGGCTTACTGCTGAACATAAAGAAAACAAAAATAATGACCACAGAGGATCTACACAAATTCAACCTAGATAGAATGGGAAGAGCAGCCATGAAAGAACGTGACAAGATCCTAAAGTGTGAAGATATACAACTGAGCACTAAAGTTAGAATTGTCTGAGTGAATGTATTCCCCATCACCACATACAAATGTGGGAGCTGGAGAAAAAGTGAAGAAAACACACGGGGGGGGGGGGGATCAGCTCATTTGAGAGGTGGTGCTGCAGCACCAGATTTGAGAGATAAGAGCAAGTTGATGAAAAATAATCTGCCCTATTCACTGATGTTTCCCTTGGTTTCCCTCAGTCACCAATACTCCAGTTAATTCACTTAGCAATGGCCTTGACCCATATGAAGGGTTATCCTATGAAGAGTGGCTGTTATCTGTATTCAGCCCATATTAATATAGCTAACATTGCTTACTGAACTGAAGCTAATGGACCAAATTTTGATAACAATGTAATGCTTCATGGAAATTGCTGGCTTCTTTGTGAGGTGCATCCCATTCCTGGGTGAGGAATTGTGGGAGCTGGAGTTCAAAAAGCAACTTCTCCAAGCTCTGGTAACATGATAATGTCACAAACATATAGGCTGGCACACATGGTTAGTCCATTCATGAATACTTGCATAGATATCTCTTTTCCAGTGGCCCACATTATGTTTGTTTCAGCCTTTGATCTGGCCATAAAATGATATGAAATCTGACTTACTGTCCAAACAACTAAGAGAGAGAGGCTATCCACAACATATGATTTCCAAAGGTTTGGCAAAAACAGCTGAAAAACCAAGACTGGAATTATTTAAAAAACCAACAACAACATAGATCACAAACGAATCATGTACACTGCACTCTGACATTTAACCATATCACCAAGGATATACAGAAGGCTATACATAAACACTGGCACCTGTTAGAAAACATTCCAGGATGTGAACAAAAACCAGTGATTTCATTTAAGAGAACCAAAAACATCAGGGATGTAGTAATGCATGCTGAGTGTAAAACCCTAAAACAATCTGCTGAGAATACTGTGATGGGTTTATTTAAACCAGTAGGACACCATCCATGTGGTCATTGCACATACTGCACCCACACAACTCAAATGACAGAATTTGTAAATTACAATGACCAACAGCAATATAAACTATCCCACTTTAGCACATGCAATACAGTACTAGTTTTGTTATTTTATGCTATTCAATGTGCATGTAAGAAACTTTATGTGGAACACATCACAAGACTGATAAAACACAGAATAGGGGAACACTTCTATAATCTAAAAAGTAGAAGAGTGGGAGCTCCGTTAGTCGGTCATTTTGTAGAAATGCAACATTCTACAGCTGATTTCCAATTTTGGGTTATAGAAAGAATTTATAATAATAAAGAACATATTTTAAAGAAAAAAAAAGAGATAGAATGGATTCTAAAACTGAAATCCTTGGTGCCTGTAGGTTTTAAGGAAGATTTGGATATACAATCTTTAATTTGAATATAACAGAGAAATTATACATCAGAACACATCTATGGGTATGAATGTAATACAATTATATAAAGACATGAACAGAATAAACAGGAGAGATTGCATCATTTGCCACTGTGTCTTGTCCCCAGACATATCATTGCGGAAAAGCGGTATTATTATTATTATTATTATTATTATTATTATTATTATTATTATTATTATT
>NC_056527.1:38944661-38986054 GCF_019175285.1 Sceloporus undulatus | reverse complement strand
TTATCATTGCTTATTCCTTTCCAAGGTCATCTGGAATATGTATATATACAGAAGTGCTACACTGTCTGGTCCCTTTATTCCTATGGTCCTGTAATTTGGAGAGTGTTTACAACTCCAGTGATTTCCCTTAAAGGGTATATATAACTTTGATAAGATTTATAATAATAATTTTGTATCATAATTTGATGAGTGTTGTCCTAGCTCTTTAAAAAAATTATTTTAAGTGTCCTGTATTTATATTTGTTTTTAGCCCCTGAAGAAGGCCTAATGTGGCCGAAACGCGTTGGGCTTTTCAAACATTGAATAAACACTGAATAAACAGTTGACCATCTTAGAGCATGTGGAGCTTGTCTCCTTTCTGTTTGCTGCCATAAGTTGGAATCAACTTGAAGGCAAACAACAAGTGATTATAAACTTGGAGGAAATGGATTTTCAGTAGCACTCTCCTCTCCCCCAGCCTCTCATTCAAATCTGGTGGCAGGAAAGAAGGAGCCCCTCTAACATGTCCTTAAAACAATTGCTACTTCTGATTACCACCAATTAACCAAGTTTAATATTGTGACTGTATATAACTGATTGCACAAATGAATTCATTTAAGGTTGCACACCTCATTGTGAATGTGTGCCATGAATTCTGTACTCTGTATTTGGTTTCCTCCCTAGTTCATACTAGGTCATAACAGGCAAGGTAATGAGAAGCCTAATGGCTATATGGTAGACTGGCTGATCATGGATAGGTTATAGTTTTACCACTGCATAAGCAAAAGTCCGAGGAAAATACATAAATCATTTTCACAATATGATTGCTAGAGGGCGCTCTATTTCCTTTGTGAAACTGATGCAACTTGTTTCTTTGCTAGGTGCATAAAACATTTAAAGGGCGGGGGGAGAGAGATAACAGCAGATGATGTTCTCAGATTATGTTTCATAGCTGAAATCATGCCAGAAAGCAGGCAAAGGTCTAAATGTGTAAGTGCCAGAATGGCCATATGTGCATATGTAATACTCAGCTTGCAAATCTTCAGTAAGATCTACATGGTTCACGTATCACTCCTCTTGCATTTGATTGTTTTGACACTACAAAAGACTTCAGATCTGACCATCTTGTTCTCCTCCTCATTTTCCAAATGCATGTTGAAAAAACAAAGGTGGGTAACAAAGTTTCTTAATGCAATCAACTATCATGGTCTTACACATCTTTCATCTAACATGTTTACATCAAGCCCAGATGTAAACTGCCTTGGAGGGGAGTGCATTATTGTTTATAAATATATTTAAAATATTTAAATAAAATTAATAAAGTCAGAATTTCTTTGTGCACATGCAGTTTTAATGAGCAATAACTCAGCATATTTTCATAGTTCTGAAATGGCACTTTTGCATTTTAGCATAATAACACTTAAAAAAAAGCCAGAAAAAAAAAAGCTTGTGCTTCAAACCATATGACCACCTCATCAAATCAGTCCCATTAAGAAAATAGCATCAGAAGAACCCTACTTCAGATCCCAAAATTTCTGTCAAAAGCCCCCAAACAAGAATGGAATAAACTGAGTAGATGTGGATGTGATAACTGGCAAAACACAAGGAAGTGAATCACAAGAATTTATGCTTCTTTAGATCAGTTTGGAAGAGCACTGTAAGAGAAGGTGAAAAGTCCTGACATCCCCTGGAGTCCATGGCAAAAATTCCTTCTAATTCCCTATAACACAGGCTTGCAAATTTGATGGCCATTAAAAAATGTATGCTGGCATTATAGGAATTTGGCATTCTAAATTTTAAAAAATGACCTCAGATTTTCTCTATCTTGTACAGTTTTTTTCACAACTTGCTTCGATGTTTCTGTTGCAATATGTGACTGAATGAAATGATCCTGCAAACAGTTATCCTGCAAAATGTAAGTGGTTCAAGTCTTCTAACAAACTAATCAAAACACTTTAATTCACTGATGTGAAACACAAAAATCCATTCAAAAGCACTAAAAGAAATCTTACTAGAACATCAACATTCACAATTAATCAAAATTGAGCAACAAATTAATTGACAAAATATCAAATTTGTGTAAGAACTGCGTGTGGTATGACATTTTTATTGTACTTTTCAAATTCAGCACCCAGAAATACATTTACAACAGCTACAGTTGTAAAATATTGAAACAAGTTTTTCATCGCAGGCCTGTGTTATTCTAAACTATTATTTGTCATCAGGTTTCAGAATTCTCTACTGTGTTGTGATTGATGAGCTGGCTGACTCCTTCCCCCCAAAATATGTATAGCTCATTTAAACCCTGGATCAGGTTCATTGCCCTATTGACACTATCCTATTGTAAAATGTTCTCCCTAGATCTGTCAGGAGTCAAGAAAAGGCCTCCCAATTTCCCCAGCACTTTGAGGAATAACTTTAGACTTATAGAACCATAGAGTTGGAAGAGACCACAACAGCCATCCAGTCCAATCCCCTGCCATGCAGGAACTCTCAATCAAAGCATCCCTGACAGATGGCCATCCAGCCTCTGTTTAAAGCCCTCCAAAGAAGGAGACTTCGGCGGGTCACAGACCGCCCATTTGGGGCGGGCTGTACCCGCCCCTTTCCCCGGTGTATCGGTGCCTCAGGCTGCCAGAACGGCAGCCGCTGAGGCCCCAATCCGCCGCTTTTCAGGCTGCAGGAACGGCAAAACGCCGCTTCCCCGCAGCCTGAAAAGGGTTGTCCTTGGGGCTTCAAGCCCAGACACCCGCGGCGCGGGGGGGAGGAGGAGAAAGGGGCCGTTGCCCCTTTCTCCCTTGCTTCGCTGGGCGCAGCCGTCTGAAGGCTGTGCCCAGCGACGCAAAGCGGCGCCGCCAAACCAGGAAGGAGCTCCGAAACGGAGCTCCTTCCTGGTCTGCGGAAGGGCGCACTAAGCGCCCTGGGGCGGACTGACGATGTCACGTCCGCGCCACCCCGTATAGAGGCGGCGCGGTCGTGACGTCATCATGGCGGCCCCCATGTGGAAGGGGAGCTGCCATTTTGTACAGACTCAGTCTGTACTAGGGTTAGGGGGGTGCGGAAGCACTGCACCTTCCTAACCCTAGTACGGACTGACTCCGTACTTTCATGCCGGTGTGTAACCCGCCTTCATCACTCTCTGAAGGAATGTGTTCCACTGTCTAACAGCTCTTACTGTCAGGAAGTTCCTCCTAATGTTTCAGAATCTCTTTTCCTGTAGCTTGCATCCATTATTCTGGGTCCTATTCTCTGGAGCAGCAGAAAACAAGCTTGCTCCTTCCTTAATAGTGACAACACATTCATAGTGACAACATCAGACTCCTCCCAAAGAAGAATTGTTCATGCACTTTTTGATTCAAAGCTGGGATGAGGGGGCACACTTAGCTTGTGGGCCACATGAGCCAAGTCTTATTTTTGTGGCCCTGCTCCTGCTGGTAATATGCTACTGAAATGTGATGACAGAGTGGAAGCATAATTCTTTAAAACAAGGTGAAATCTCATGTGCACCTTGTATTCCAGCTGAACTGTTGCATACTGGCCTGGAAGTGCCACTTTTCTGTCACCAAATGTTAATGTTGAGCAGCAGTGGGAGGAATATGCAGGTTGTTTCCAAGGTGGGATTCCATCCACAAGAGCCATTAAGGTTGCTTACATCAATTAAAGGAATTGTTTTTGCAAAGATGAGTTGAGTTAGTTGAGTTAGCCACCTAGGAGGCATTGTTTCCTTTTCTGTTTATTTAGTTAAAATTCTTCTGGACTTCAGACTTGTACCCAAGGATGTGCAAGTCAAATCATATTTGCGTCAAGCCAATGACCATTGCATTTATAACAAATGCAGCACGTTCCAGCAGATGTGACCAATTTAAAAGCTTACATATACCAATACTAAAACATTTTTTTCTAAAATGTATCTTTAATACTAAAACAGATATAAGCAGTACAGTACAACCAAATACACAGATCATCACTGAGTTCATGTATAACTTGTGCAATTTAAAACTCAGGGCTTGACTGTAGCCTTTCAAGCAATTGCTATATACAAGTATACTTTTTACTCCACTTCATCATTCTTCTTCCTGCTTCGTGTGTGTTTCTTTATCCATCACTGCCAATTAATAATTTTCTTTTAAATTGCAACAAGTATTATTTTAAGTCATGCTGAATCGTAAAATTTAGAAAATTTAAATCTGGCTCCAAATACTACTTTTAACAAAAAGGAGGTTATTGAATCAGACAACAAATGTTATTTAAGTACTGGGAATGTCAGATGATATATGTGTGAACAAATCTTGACTGTATCCATATGACTTAAAAAGACAAATACCAATACTTTTAAATGGATTAGAACTGAACCAGGAAATACTCAGGGTCTATTTTCAGTCATCAAGATGGAAAAGCATGCTATTTAGCAAACATTTTTGCTACATTGAACAAAGATTTATATTGTATGACTAAGTTCTTTTTAAATTAAATGGCAAGAATCCTTAAACTATAATGTAGCAGCACAGCTGAATTCCCAAATGTAATAAAGCAAACTATAGTGTTGCCTTGTGGAATGCACAGTAACCTTCTAACAATAAACAGCATCAGGTTGACAATTGTGTCTGTTATTTCCCGAGTTTTGCAAAATTACATTTTAGATGACAACACACAGAATCCCCCAGCTGGCTGGGGGATAGTGGGAGTTGCAGTCTAAAAATAGATACCCTAAATTGTAAAAATGCTTAATCTTGGCTGGACTAAATTCTCTCACCTCCTCTTCTTCACCCTCTTTACTCAGAGAGGTCAGTGTAGATCGCCATTAACCTTTTAAGGCATTATACAATTTTTGTCAATGGTGTCAATGAAACAAAAATTATTTGACTTGCAGAAAGAGGAGTCAGTCTTTGTTGTTCAGTTTAGACTTCTTTTCTGGGTTCTGTGAAGTATCCTCAACACTGATTACTTTAATCCCTGTCCCATAAAAATATTTTAAAAGAGCACTTTCTTTTTCCCTTTGAAATATACTTCCTTGCATTTAATAGCAGATATTTATAAAGGGGTTCTGCTATTTCTCTGCATCTCCAGGGTGATCCCCCTGGTTCCCCGGTTTTTCTATTGTGCAGGGCTCTTATTGGTTGCAATAAATGTAACTTTTCAGTAGTAAACTTTCAGGGTTTACTTATCCCACTGAAAAGCATGGCACCACCACCTCCCTCTGGATTTTAACTGAGCTGTATTAAACCTGTTAACATAATATTTGGTGTGGGTTTTTTCCCCCCAAATCACCCAGGAAGGTTTAGCATTCAAAATGTAACTTTATAAAGCTGAAATATATTTTCCTTTGAAATTCTATATTTTGAAAATGCATGTTTTATAACACAGTTTGTACAGTTTTAAAACCAGCAATACCAATTAACAAGCAATTAAAGCAAAACCCATCCTGCCCACTTTTTAGGAATATGTTGCACTTTGCTATTAATTATGTTGGCTTGCTTGCTTGCTTTAATCAGATTGCAATGGTTTGTGATGTCATGGTTTTTTTCATGTCTCTAGAAAAAAATACAGTACTTCTTTTGCAGCAAGTTATTTGTGAAAATTTTAAGGCTGATGATTAAAAATACAGAAAACTTCAGGGGTAGCTGTGTTGGCCATTTAACAAATACAAACAAAAATCCATCCGTGATACCTTTATTGGCCAACCGAAGTGCACAAGATATTTGTTGCAAGCTTTCAAAACTCCATGGGCTTCTTCAACAGGCAGGATGTTACAAACCAAACAGGAGAAAAAAACAACAGCAGCAATTGGAGATGTTAATCAGATGCCTGCATGTTGTTTCAGTCCTTAGTAAAGAAAATCTCCCTATTGCCACATGGCCAGAAGGAGGGGGAGCCTGTCTGCAAAAGATATCCTGCCCATCATAACATCTTTACTAAGGACTGAAACAACATGCAGGCATCTGACTAACATTTCCAATTGTTCCCCCCCCCCTCCTGTTTGGTTTATAACTTCTTGCTTGATGAAGAAGCCAATGGAGCTTTGAAAGCTTGCAACAAGTATATTGTGCATTTCGCTTGGCCAATAAAGGTATCAATGATGGATTTGTTATTAAAAATACAGTATTTAGAAGTGTGATATCTTGTTATCTAGCTCATTGCCCATCCAAATACTTGCAACAATGTGTCTATTTCTAGAGTAACAGTATGATCTAGTGGATATAGTACTGTACTATAGCCAGAGAAATGATGTGAGTCCAAATTCCTGCTCAGCCATGACCCTCACTGTATGTTTTTTGTCTGGTCTCAGCTTATGTTGTTTCACAAGGTGGGTGTGATGACAAAATGGTATGTCAGAATGGCCATCATACCCATAATGATAAATATTTTGGCAATAGCACATGAAGATGTTTATGCACATAATTGGGGATGGGGTTGGCCATACCTTATATTGCCTAAAGGTTGCACATATGATTTATGCCTAGGTCAGGAACTGGGAACCTAAAGGACACCAGATACTGTATTGTAGGGCTACTATACTATTATCTGATTATTAATTATGCTAGCTGGGACTGGTGGGAGTTGGAGTCCAATAACATTCACACAGCTTCCTTGTCTCTGGTACTTGTTTGACTATTGCAGAGTTGCCTCTGCCTGCATTGCGATTTTCCCAGACCATGTTAACTAATAATAATAATAATAATATTTATTTGTATACCGCCCTCTGGCAAACCAATCCGGGTGGTTAACAACAGTAAAATATAAAATATGACAATTAAAACACTTTATCCCTCCCCCCCCTTAAGACAGTATTAAACAGTATAACATATTAAAAACACAATACAAAGCATAAAACCAGCAGTTAAAACTAAAAACCCTGATATCCCTCTGTTGATCCTCAACCATCACTAAGATGGGGCCACGGGAGGAACTACAACAGAAACAATATCTGATACAAAATAATGCACTTTGACATTATTTTAACTGTTATGGCTCTATGCTATGGAATCCTGGGATTTGTAGTTTTTTGTGGCACCAGAGCTCTCTGACAGAGAAGGCTAAATATCTTACAAAACTATCATCCCCAGAATTTCATACATTGAGCCATGGCAATCAAAGCAGTGGCAAACTGCATTATTTCTGCTGTGCAAATGCATCCATTATCACTTTACTTCTCTTGTATGATGTTTTAACATTTCTTTGCCTGATGTAGAAGCCAGCAGAGCTTCAAAAGCTTGCATGATGTATTTTGTTCTTTTCAGTTGGTCCAAAAATGGTATCACTTTTTTGTGGGTTTTGTATTTTGGTGTAGTTTGCTGCATGGCCTATAAATATATTTCCTGTTTTGTGGCGATAACAGTAGCATTTTCTGTTGCTGGGTGGCATTTAAAAAATAACTTACAAAATGCCACAATCATAGCAAGATTCTCATCAGCCTTATAGACTTCATCATACACCCCAAATTCATTAGTCCTGTGGCATCATCTCATGAAGCCCTGTCAGAGTGCAGATGTGCTTCCTGCCATCAATGTACATCTTGCAGATGGGGAAAGAAAGAATGGTGCTGAGCAACAATGAGTGCTATCATTTTTGGCATTAGTTACCCTGTACAAAAATCCTAAAATCTTCCACACTTTATAACTCTCAATAACATAGTGCTGTGGGGGGAGCCATGTTCTCTTACAATGACTGACAGTGAGCAACCCTAAGTGATAAATTCTCCCATCCTCCCAGCTGGCCATGTTCAAATGTTAACATACAAAGACTGAGAGAAGGTTAACAGTTGTAGCAGACATTGTACAGATGTCTCAACCTACAAACAAGCTATTCCTTCAAAACTCAATATTTCATCAAGTGTATCTGAAGTCACCACTTTGGTTAAAAAACAAACATTTGGACTATAACAGAGAAAAGACAGAGTTACATAAAATCTACACATGCTAATCTATACCTGTGGATGCAAATTTGGAAAGAATCTCTGTAAAGGGAGGTGTAATTTATCTTATTTTATTGTGGAAGACTCTGAAGAGCTAATGTTGACTCACTCAACAGTTCATTCTGCTGCCTAGGTCATTTGGGTATTAGATTAAGACTTTGGAGACCAGGATTTGAATCTCCTTTCAGCCACAGGGTGACCTCTGGCAGGTCACACTCTCACAGCCTCAGAGGAAGAACTGGCACAAACCCCGCTGAACAAATTTTGCCAAGAAAACCCCATGCTAGGTTTGCCTCAGGGTCACCATAAGTTGGAAATGACTTGAGCGCACCCTACAACAAGAACAACGGGAAACTTAACATTCTTGCTCTCCTTTCTTAGGTTTCTTTTGTGTAATGTAAATATCGATCAGTGTAGTTGAATGGAAACCCAACATGAGGTTGTAGTTTGAGTGTTGGACTAGGACTCCAGGAAACCAGTTTGAATTTCCTCTCAGCCATGGAAACCGACTGGCTGATCTTGGGAAACTCACTTTTTCTCAGTCTTAGAGGAAGGCAATGGCAAAGCTCCTCCAAATAAATCTGATCTAGAAAACTCTATACCATAATTTGGAGTCAACTTGAAAGCCAATACCAACAAAGTTGAAGTTGGTCCACAGGTGTCACAGACTTCACCAAACCTATTAGCATAATTAGCACCTTACCCACTACATTCAAACCATAAATGGATTGTGTGTATGTATGTTTGTGAAACTATTGGCTGCATTTATGATTGTGCGTACGTAGCTCTTAGGAAGCACAACAATTTGGACAATTATTTTTACCATGAATGCAGGTGCCCCTTTACCTGGCTTTTCTCTTTAAGCTGGACATTGATTGGTGACCCCTTCAAAATAGGAAACGTCTTCAGAAAGATGACTTTTCACTGACAGCTATCAAACAAAGTGGTGTTGTCTGTAAAGCAGGACACATGGCAAGCCAAAGTCCAAGCATTTTAAAAATTGTCTCTAATCAATGTTTTCTTTGGCTTTTGTGCTTAGTGAACATGGAAGAGTTTATTTGGAAGATTTGTTGGGGGTGGGTAATTGGCTTTCTCCCCCCCCCCCCCACTTCCACAGGTGGAGTTTTCATATTCACCCAGTGACATTCATGATTTTTTCAGCATATTTTAAAGGTTTGGGGTTTTTTTTATAAAAAGTGTTTATTTTTTTGGTCTCCAGCTTTGACGAAAGATGGAACATTCCTCAAATCCCAGCATGGAAGTTATTTGATGAACTGGTTTGTGTAGTGCATCCAGGAGTTATGGGGTTATTTGCAAAGAAGTTTATTGTCCAAAAATTTATGGCAGTAATATAAACTCAGGAGAGTCCGTCTTTGTTGCAAGGAGTTGGCTTCAGTAGCTGGATGATGGATAATGTGACAAAGTGTGATAGCGAACACAGCTGCAGGGGGGAAGGGAAAAAATAATTAGGAAAGACAAAGATAAAATGAGTTAGCTGATTTTCTTTTTTAAAAAAAAAGGTTAAGTGGTAATTACTGCTCACATTTGGCTTTTTATTTAATTAGAAGAAATTTTCTCTTTAATCATATGGTTGGTTCTATGAAATTTACTTATGGTTACATCTTTTTAGATTGAATGTTATTTCATTCTAGGAGGCTTTAATAAGTTAAGCAAAATGTTTATACCACAGAGCCTTCAGCCTTAACACACACACACACACACACACACACACACACTGCTACACTGGGAGGAAAACAAGTCCTATTCAGAAGTAGTTTAAAGCTGCAATCCTATTCATGCTTACCTAAAAGTAAGTCCCATTGAATTCAATCAGACATCCTTCTAAGTAGACATGCTTAGGCTACCAGTGTAACTAAATTACAAAGAATGCTCTTTGCTTTTGATAGGCACTGATAATAAATATGGTGAGCCTTAACAGAAGAGAACCAATATGATGGGAAACATGTACAAATTGTTGTTTTATGGTTATCCGAAGTGGAGGATGTTTCCAGTCTGTTTCCAGTCTTAAAGTTTTCAGGTGTTCTTTCATAAGTCTGTTCTTTCCTGTTTGCCTTAATGGGCATTTAGCAAAAACAGGATACAAATAGTCATACAGAAGTGTATGGTTTCTAAATGTATGGTATAAAAAAAACACATAACTTTCAACATAATTTGTGACATTTTTGAGTAAAGAACTGTATTGTGGAATTCCCAAAGGAGAAAAATCTTCCTACTTAACTACTTTCTAAAACTACTTTCTAATCTCTGTGTTAAGGTAGGTGGAACTTGTCTGTTTTCTTTGGAATTCACCAAAGTCAAATTTTTTAAGCATCCTTTTTCTGGTGTGTGTGTAGTGTTCTAGATTGCACCCAGATATAGCAAGTCATACTTTTGTCCCACTGAAATACATGGAATGCATTAATCATGACTAATTTAACTCCTTATTTATTTCAATGGGACTAAAAGGGACTTACGGATCCAGCCCTATGAATATGAAATGGATCCAGCTCTCTGAGTTTGAATCACATTTTAATCTTTTGGGTAAGGTGTTTTGTGTTTTTTTGGTTAGTTCTTTTGATAATTCTTTTCATAAACAAGATAATGATGGGTCTGTACAATTTGAAATATGAGTTCTAGTGTGCAAAAACAACAACAACACTCCACCACAAGCACTGTTCTACTTGTGTTAAGGGATTCCTCCCACCCTCAATCTCTCTTTATTCACACTGGATCACAGTAGTCCACCAATAGTATACCAGTAAATATCGAACTTGACAAAATTCTGGAATTTTTAGGGAAATCATTATTTAGAAAATACCGCCCCCCCCCTCAAAAAGTGATTTTTGTGTTAACAAAATGTCCCTAAATGCAGAGGTTGAATAAGATCTAAAATCTTAACTGGATCCTGCAGGCATAAAGATACTCTTTCATGCAGCAGTCCAATTCCATGTAGAACTTGTGCACTGTGCTTCACCCATGGCAGCTATTCATCCATCTGTGTGATGTGGTGAATTACACTGTCTGAACAACACAATTGGCAATATCAGTGGATGGTACTCCAGTACCACCTCAGGCTCTCTGGGATCATCTCTTTGGACTATTTCAGCTGTTTCAACTAGTTTAGTGTCAGACTATGTTCAGGGAAAACTTCACCTTAATTTGTACAACAGAAGATGATATAGTTTGTGTTTTTTTTTCAAGGCTCATGTGATATGCCTTCCTCAATTGAGAACTCTGACTCCCTTGGTCCTGCCAAGTACCTATACAACAGAGGTCAAAATGTAGAAATTCTGATTGATAAAATGGTGACACTAGAAAAAAGTAAAATAAGAACTTCTCAAGAGCCATTAGTAATTAAACTAGCTTTTGATTTGCACATTGTTTCTCAGTATTGCTTCATGTGGTTAATTAGATTCACAAGGTTCAGTAATTTCTGTTGAAGATTGGTTTGTTTATATATGTGTGCATCAGGGAACATCAAGAAACCACTGTTGATTAATTTGAAATACATTCAGTACTCTGTTTCTAAATACTGCTATACCAACATTTTATTGGTTGTGGAACAGCATATAAAGCCTCTGTTTGAAAGCAGTTGGCCAGTCGTGTATAGACAGGCTGACCATACCTACCATTTTAAATGGGACAGTACCATTTTCTTTTTCATATTTCCAGACCATCCCAACATTTAATATAAACATCAGCTTTGTCCCATTTTCAAGAAAAATTCCCTGTTATGTTAATGAAAATGTTTGAAGATTCTTATTTGAAATGCTGGTTATATATATATATATAAATACGTAAAATTAAATTAAACAATAATAAAAAATAAAACCATAAAATTGTAACATGGAGTGTGATAGCTTTTATGATAAGGTGTTGAAAGACTGAGATTTGCAGTGTAAGTTTACTTCATCAGAGAAATATTTATGGTACGATTGTGGTGAAATACAGTCCCCCTCTACCTAAATTTTTGTATGTGTTCTGTCACTGAAGAATAATTGTTAGCTCCATATGTTCATGTAATAAAACTTTTGTTATCTTCTTACTTTTCCATGAATATGGAATATTACATAACCCCATCCTGTTTTTGCCATCCCAGTGTCCTGGTTTTGTCTTAAGAAAATATGGTCAGCCTATATATGGAGGAAAGGGCCTATTAAATAACCTGTTCCTAAGATATTGAGGTCTTTGCAAGCCAAGAAAACCTTTACTATGGCTTACTAGCTAATAAGCAACCAGTGTAGTGTTTTTCCCAACACAATTGTAATGGGTATATAATTTGGTGGTCTGCTGAACAATAAAGTTTTAACAATAGTGCCTCAGTTCTATTAACTTTTTGTGAATTGGGATTCATGTGTTTTCTAAAGGAGGTACTTTCTGTTGCTTTTGTTGCCACTGTCTTTCTACTTAGTCTCACTTCATCATTTGCTAAAAACTTCGAGGTTCATAAAGAGCTGGAACAGACAGCCAAAAAAGTCTGGCTTTCCAGCAGCTTGGGTGTGTGTGGAGTATGCATGACACACATACACCCAAGCCATCAGCAAGCTGCCATGAAGCTGCCCAACCATTTACATGGCAGCAGCTTTAAGGTGCTCCTATGGTGTAGCATTTAGATGCTGCATGCCACAGGAGTGCTGCAAAGCTGCAGTAGCAGTGGGAAAGCCAGTTTTTTGTCGGCTCAAAAAGGTTTTCAGCTGCTTCTTTTTGCTCTGGCAAATAGCTGGATTGGGGCCGCAGCATGTAATCCCTTTGGCGCTGCGGCGCACAGCTCTGCAGTGGCCCTAATCAGGCATTTTTGGGCAATCTATTTCACCTAAAGAAAAAGAAGGCTATGGTATAATTCCACAATTACTTGGCAAATCCCAAAATAATAAAAATTGCTTTTTGTACTTATGTTTAAATGAAATTTCTCCTATTGGTCTATTAAAATAGTATTTGACCAGGCAATCAGCCACTAAGTTTGCTTGATTAATCAAGTTAGCTGAGTTCACTGTGTACTTACTCCATTTTAATTATTATTCCTTGTTTCATGGGACATTTATAAGGTTGCTTTCCATATGAAGAGAATTGTAGCCAGCTTTTTAGCATGCATGGAGTCAGTATTTTCCACAGGCAGGGAATGGAAGCCATTAGACCAGTGTGTGCATGGTTGTGTATAGGCCCAAGAACACACTGGTGTGAAACTTGAGAACATTATCAATGGTTTGGAAAGTCTTTTAAAAATTAATTTCCAAGGAAACATTAAAGAGAACAGTGGTGGTGGTTCACAATTATGAACACTGCAGAAGTAATATTTTAAGAATTTATTCAGCAATCCCTGAGAACATCTGGACTATCAAACAATCCATAATCTGCAGCTAGCCCTGGAACGTGTTAAAAGAGGGAGTGGGAAAAAGAAGGAGGGTGGGGGGAAACAATTCTTTTTACATTTTTATATCTATGAAGACAACTCTCAGCAGGGTATGGAAATGAAGGACTGTCCTAAAACACTTTGCTGCTTGAACAGTCTTTGTCTATGTAAAGTGAAGACCATAGTACCCAAAATAAGCAAATTATTTTTACACATGAGACAGAAAATCCCACAGACAACTTTGCCCATTCTTAGCAATAAACATACTGTATAATAAACACCAATCAAGTTAATAAGCATTCACTACCATTTCATGACACCCCATGGTGGAGATAGTTGCCTTACAGTAGAGTCAACCCTATAGACCTGACCCTAGATTTAAAGAAAGGCTTGAACAGTTTTACACAACCAACAGGAATTTATCTTGTGTTTCTTACACTGGGGCCTTCACTCCCTGCTCCATTATGCCACAAGATATAAAGTTGCATTGGTTCTGTGCCTTACTTTAGAGATGTTGCTGTGTTTCAGTGGGCTGATATGCTATAGTAGAGGAGATGGGGAAAAACAGAAAAAGTCTATGGTCAGGTTTGTCGGTTGACTCCTTCGGATTTCCACTGTTTGTGATGAAGCCAAACATTGAGTGTGTGTGTGTGTGTGTGTGTGTGTGTGTGTGTGGAATTAGAGGCAGGCATGAGGTGCATGTGGAAGGATCCCTGGTGGCACATTGGTTAAATGCCAGTACAGCAGCCACAACATTGTGAGTTTGATCCTGAGGGGTCCAAGATTGACCCAGCCTTCCATCCTTTCATAGGTCGGTAAAATGAGTACGCAGATTGTTGGGGGTAATTGGCTAAAACATTGTAAACTGCTTAGAGTGCCTGGTTCAGTATGAAGCGGTATAGAAATGTAAATACTATTGCTATTGCTATGAAACCCAAGGCTGTTTAGGCCTCCCCAAAAAAAACCCCACTTTTAATATTTTATTCAAAATAGCCCCTTTTGGGATTGCTTCTATATAAAATATATCATATTTTTGAAAAAAGGCTCTCCTAAATAGCCTTGGGAGTAGCAAAATAGGAAAACTGTCTGCAAGCTGCCTAAAAGGTACATGTGTATGTCTGTGAGAGAGTTTTTTTTAAAAAAAAAGTCAAGAAAAGCAGGGCATAGCTCTTCAAGTTCTGGAAAAAGACCTGTGCAGCATGAAGAGTTCACTACCCCAAACTAGGAATCGTGTTTTTCATAGAAATCTGCCTTATACACCAGGAATGGGAGACTGTTATAGTCTAGAAGACCACTATGTCCCCTCAGAGGGCCATGCCTGCATTACTCTCAACACAAAACAAGCAAATAACTTTTTTGACCCCAAATATCTTCTGTGGGGCACAGGAGGCAATTTTGCCATGTTTTTGCCTCTTCAGGCCACTCTATATCCAGAAGAAGTCTTTTGTCATTGTTGATTTTACAAGAGAAAATAACTTGGGAGTTAACTTGTGAGTCACTTCCTACTAGAAAAAGATCCTAACATGGCCCAGAAGGGTTCCAAATATGGCAAAATTGATTGTCATCCACCCAAGGGCATTTAGAGACATTTTAGTGCATTTTAAAAAAAAGGATCCTGGGGTGTAATGGTAGCCACAAAACACCATAGGACTACTTGTGGTCCATAAACTGTACTTTCCCACCTTTGCTACAAAAAATCTACACCTCCAGAGTAGTCGACATGTTCAAAAGACCTTGTATCAGAATAAGGAAGCACTTAGAAATGCCTTGTAAGGATCTGATACTCTGAGAACTGTAGGTTATTACTTCTTTAATTCTGTCGTAGAGTTCATATTCTCTTTTCCCACTGTTTCAACAAAGATTGTTCAATATACACTGTCACTCTTTCAATATACATTGAAAAAATGTGAAAGACCTGTGGGGCCAGACTAGCTTGTCCTGCTCCCCGTCATTCACTTAAGTGGTTTCCATGCCCCCTGCCTTCCATGACTTTGGAATACATGAGAAGCTGTATGAACATATTAAGATTAAGCTTCTCCACAGAAGGGAAACCCTGACAGGAGCACAGTCTCTCCTCATGTGCAGTAGTTCTGACATATTCCAATCACAGAGCCTGAAAATATTATTTTTCCATGACACCTCCTGGGATTCCCTTGCCAGCAATGGTGGCTAGGGGATTTAAGGAACTGTCATCCACAAAGCAACTCTATCCAAACACAACACAGGTGTGGACACTGGAACAAAGCCTTACCACAAACCCAGACACCAACTCTGCCCACACTCAGGAAGCCTCATCATAGGATCTGATGGCTTGCCACACAATATTACAGGGATTTTCTCATATTACTTGCTCATCCTCCAATCTGATTTATGCTATACTATGTCAGCAATGCCTGTCAGCAATGGAAAAACCGGCCACTCTTTGCACCAGAGGTTAAATGGACATGGAGCAGACATTAGGAATGGGAATACACATGCTCCATTCTATGGAATCCTGGGATTTGTAGTTTGTTGCGGCACCAGAGTGGTGAAAGAGAAGGCTAAACATCCACAAAACTACAAATGCCAGGTTTCTACAGCATTGCACCATGGTATTTAAAGCAGTATCAAACTTGATTATTTCTGCAGTGTAGATGCAGCCTCAGATACATTTTACCAGAGTTTGCCAAATTTATCTTTGGACTACAACTTGAAGTTGACCAGCAGGATTCTGGGACCTGTGCTCCAAAAAATATTTTTAAAATCTCCTAATTTTACCACATTCTGCCTATACCTGGGTCTGAAAAGGAAACAGAATTGGAAAAGCTGAGAGAGGGTAGAATAGGCAAAGGGAAAATGGTCTGTTAATATATTTGGCTGTAAGTTGCCATAGGTTCCTATTGCCTGGGCTGCGGCTCTTAGCTACTTGAAGAATATGTCATGTGGCTCTCTGTTTTAGGAACTTCAAGCACACTCTTTTCTCACAGGACTTCCCATAACTGTTAAAGTTGCCTATGAAACTGTTTGATGTATATAGGAAAGATTTGTTATATGCATTGGCAGGTTTTGGCATATAAATGGAAGAAAAGAAGAGAATGAGATTGAACCAGATCTGAAAAATATATGGAAAAGCTGGTGTGTGTGTTGTTTTTTTAAAGCAAGCAAGCAAGCAAGCATAAGATTACTCTACATTTCACAGCCAATTTGTGTGACTGCATGAACTGGTTATATTCTCTAGGCAGGGATAATTCATTTTGTACATCATTTATAAACAGCTATAGTAATTCCACAGAAGTATTACATATCCCGACCATACGGTTGAGAAATACAAGCATGGCTTCTGAAATCCTCTGTAACTGCCGACTTGAGAAACTTTTATGTGGCTTTGACTACATGTAATTATTTCTTTTTCTTTGTACACTTTATGTGGTCTATGGGAACTTAGGCCTGGTACAGACTGCTGCTTTGTGGCAGCCTGGGGCCGAAATTAGGGCTCAGGAGAGTGAAGCATCCACACGCTCTGCGCTCTCCCGGTGCTGTTTTGGGGCACATGCATCCAAATGATGCACACACCAATGACACATCTTGTGGGCTGCATTCAACTGGCATGGCACACAAGAGATGTCACCATGCCGCTCCAGGGCGCTATTGGTGCCTTGGCAGTGGCGCAGAAAGGAGCTGCATTTCTAAACTATTATTTGTCATCAGGTTTCGGAACTCTCTACTGTGTTGTGAGGAAAAGCCAGATTGATGAGCTGTCTGACTCGTTCCCCCAAATATATATAGCTCATTTAAACCCTGGAGCAGGTTCATTGCCCTACTGACACTATCCTACTGTAGAATATTCTCCCTAGATCTGTCAGGAGTCAAAGGAAAGGCTTCTCAATTTCCCCAGGATTTTGAGGAATAACTTTAGACTCATAGAAACATAGAGTTGGAAGAGACCACAAGGGCCCTCAGTACAATGCCCTGCCATGCAGGAACTCACAATCAAACCATCCCTGACTGATGGTCATCCAGCCTCTGTTTAAAGACCTCCAAAGAAGGAGACTCCACCACACTTTGAGGGAGTGTGTTCCATTGGCAAACAGCTCTTACTGTTAGGAAGTTCCTCCTAATGTTTAGGTAGAATCTCTTTTCCTGCAGCTTGCATCCATTGTTCTGGGTCCTATTCTCTGGAGCAGCAGAAAACAAGCTTGCTTCATCCTCAACATGACACCCCTTCAAATTGTTATAGAGAACTATCATACCACCTCTTAACCTTCTCCTCTCCAGGCTAAACATACCCAGCTCCCTTCTCTCCTCATGGTTTACAGACCCTTCACCATTTTGGTCACCCTCCTCTGGAGACACTCCAGGTTCCATTGATTTAGTGAGTCTGCTGTGATTGGTATTAACAACTGGATTGAGACCGATACTTTCTATACAACAGTGCTGGCCAAACCATTTTTCTGCTTGCGGTTGAGCAACGAACAACGGCACTCCCATCTTCTAAGTCAAGATATATACCGGGTCTAATTCCAGCTGAATGGTTTTGGCACCTGAGGCAGAAAATTCCTCAAACATTTCTCTCAATTCCCTGGCTATA
Source organism: Sceloporus undulatus (assembly GCF_019175285.1). NCBI lineage: Eukaryota > Metazoa > Chordata > Lepidosauria > Squamata > Phrynosomatidae > Sceloporus > Sceloporus undulatus. Next base: position 38,968,246 of record NC_056527.1, on the reverse strand, counting down.
AAAATACCATAACAGGTAAATCACTAACAATTTTCAGGCCTTCCTTCTCATACCAAATCTGCTGCCTTAGACAGCTGCTTTACCCTCCCTACTAGCAGGATTGGGTCTGTTTCTTTAAACTGGAGTTTCTCTCTCTCTTTTCAAATTAATTTATGTATAATTGCTGGATGCATTGTTAACTTTGTGCCATATAGAAAGATTTCATATTTCAACAATTCCTGCTCTTTCCATCCAGCTCTCAACACTTTGCAGACTTAAGGAAATTTCATATCTCATTAAGCTATTTGTGGAGGTCCTCGTACAATTGTGCAAGATCTCATTACATTAATTTTCCATTTCTTCCTGGCATGCTCAGATCTTATAATTGGAAATACTAACAAATGGAGAGTTCTCCTAATATGGTATATGCATCATATTTCATTCCTCAAAATGTTCCAATCAGGATATTTTGATCCCCTTTAGTTATGTCAGGACCACTGGAATACTAGTGGAAATTATGAAACAATGTCAAAATATCCATTAATATGATGCAATATTTAGCCAATTTAGCCAGAATTTAGCCAATATGATTTTAGGGGACATGTCAGTTTACATAATTCTAAAGGTTAGAGTAAAGACTCCCAGTATAAATAGATTCCTTCTAGAAATATATTGTAAAAGAGAACAAATAAACACTTGACAAATCAATAAACTAGTGTCGGGCCCTCAAACTAGGGCAATTCCCAAGCCCCAAGTGGCACATTTACCCAAGGGTATGTGAACATGCTCAAAGACCAATTAAAAGTGCATTGTGAAGATAGTAATGGGCTAGAACAGAATATGGAAAAATAGAATGGTTCCCAAATGGCAAGGGGGTCAGGCAAGGCTACATATGATCACCTTGCTTGTTCAATGTGTATGCAGAAAACATCATATGAAGAGTGTGTTTAGATTCAGAAGAAGGAGGAGTAAAAACAGGTGGAAGGAACATCAACAATCTAAGATGTGCACATGACACTATACTATTAGTGGAAAACATCACAGACTTGGAACAATTACTAAAGATCAATGAAGAAAGTGCAAAGGCAGGCTGGCTGTTGAACATAAAGAAAACAAAATTGACAACATTATGTGACAATGAAGAAATTGAAATAAAGATTTCCCATATCTTGGATTAAACATTCATCAGAATGGAGCCTGCAGTCAAGAAATAAGAAGACAAGGAATGGGAAGGACAGCCATGAATGAACTAGACAAGATCCTAAAGAATAAAAATATACAAATGAGTACTAAAGTTAGTATTGTCCAATCCATTGTAATCACCATCGCCATGTACAGATGTGGGAGGTGGACAGTGAAGAAAGGAGGTAAAAAGAAAATCAACTCATTTGGGATGTGGTGCTGGAGAAGAGTGCTGAGAATACCATGGACAGCCAAAAAGCAAACATATGGTTCCTTGAACAGATCAAGCCTGAACTCTCCCTGGAAGCCAAGATGATTAAATTAATACTGTTTTACTTTGGACACATAATGAAATGACATAACTCATTAGAAAAGAAATAATGGTAGGAAAGGGAGAAGGCAGTAGAAACAGAGGAAGACTGCATGCCAGATGGATATATTCAGTCAAGGAAGTCATGGGCCTAAATCTACAGCACCTAAGCAGAACAGTGGAGAATTGGGGTTTTGGTGGAAATGTCTCATATACAGGGTTGCCATGAGAGGTCAACTCAAGGGCAGGTAACAACAACAACCTTTGATGTCTTGCAGATGCACAGCAATGACTCTTGTCTCAATGACACTTGACTCTTGTCTCTTTCCTCAGCTGGACCATTCTCTTGAGCACAACTTCTAGGCATTGCTCTTCAGTCTCCAGCAGAGGCTTATGAAGGCTGTTTCTTCTGTGGAACATGTCAGAGTAAAGTTCCTGGCAGACGTTCACGGAGTAAGCTGTGATTTATAAATAATTTGGAAAGTTTATCTCTTTGGGTTTGTAAAAACATTTTATCACTCAACAGGTTTTTTTGCCATTGTAAATACCTTGGTTGTATTAGAAGGTTGAGTCCCATCTGTGTGTGTCTCATTCTAACAGCCCATTTATGTTTGTATTTAAATCCCACTGAATTACTACAAGGGTGCATTGGGCTAAAGCCCAAGTCTTAGGGTTCCCCAAATGCTGTAATAGCTGAACACCTGCCAGTATTTTATAAACAGAAAAATCCTGAAACTAATATGCAGTTGATATTTGTAGCTAGTCTCCTTATAAGAGCAATTTGCATTGCATTTTGCTAAAGGTGTTATTAGCCAAGAGATATAATGAAATCAATTAATACCGCATCAGTGACACAATAGCTAAAGGTTTTAGACTCTGGAGAGATGAAGACTGAAGGGCTGATCATTAACCTACCCTAGGGTAAAGATGTGAGGACAGCTATCTTGGGATGGGGGAAACAGAACTGTTAAGTCACTGGTTCAGTATCTATGGTCCACCAACTGTTGTTGGACTTTAACTCCCATTGTCCCTGACTAGGGATAGGTGAGAATTTAAGTTCAATTTCATTCAGAATCTACAAAATAGGTTAAAATTTCTTCATATTTGGTATAGAAAGTACTCGAGATTTCTAAAAATTCAAAGTGGGAGAAAAACAGACATATTCATCAACCCAGGTCTAAAGTGTTGAGTGTGTAACTCTTAAAAGTCTGTGTTTGAATACAAGAATATTCAAATATGTTGATGCAGAATTGGGGCTAGTGCAAGACAGACTTCTAATCTCTAACACCAGTCTAACAGACTGGTACTACAGTCTATGAAAAGCTGTACCTGCTGAATGACTGGTGCAATTGTGGGATAGTTTTGTCTCAACAAATCCTCCACATTTGAGATAGAAAGAACTTGATGTTTGTCAAATAAGAACATGGGGAAAATGGGTCTGACAGGATTAACAGTTCCTTGACCATTAGCCATGTTACAACCTCTGAGTAACCAGAGGTTTTACTCTACTGTACTGTTCACTTTGCCCTGCAGTCCTTGCAGGAACATAAATGTAATGAATAGATAGAGAGACACAAATGTAATGAGACACAAATGTAATGTATAGATAGATGGACTGTCATATCAAAATGATGTGTTTGTTGAATGTTGTGGAAGGATCTTAACTTCAGCAAAGCTTTTAACTAGATCCCCCATGATTTCCTTGTGGACAAGTTGGCAAAATGTGGAGTAGACAGTACAGTACTCTTGTTAGATGGATTTGTAGTTGGTTGATAGACCAAAAGCAAACAGTGGTCACCAATTATTCCTCATCATAGAGGAAAGGACAAGTGGAGTTCTGCAGGGTCCTGTCCTGAGCTGGGTGCAGTTCATTATCTTTGTAAATAACCCTGAAAAAGGATTAGTGACAGTGAACATCAAATGTTTGGGTAGAACAAAATAGGGCAGGGTAGCTAATACCTCAGAATCAGGATGAAAGGTGACCCTGACAAAAGCTTGAGTAAATAAATTTAATTTCAGCAGGAATAAATGTGAAGTTCTACATTTAGGTAAGCAAAAGACAAATGCATAAATATAGAATAAGTGGCATCTTGCTTAGTAATATTAGCCTACAACCTAAACACGAGTCAACAGTGTGGTGTGGTGATAAAAAAACAACAACCCTAGTGCAATTCTAGACATCATCAAAAGAAGTATAAAAAGGAGCCCTGGTGGCGCAGTGGTTAAATGCTGGTACTGAAGCCACAACATTGGGAGTTCGATCCCAGTCTCCAAGGTCAGTAAAATGAGTATCCAGCTCCATTCAGCCTTCCATTATTTCACAGGTCAGTAAAATAAGTACCCAGCTTGTTGAGGGCAATTGGCTTACAGATTGTAAACCACTTAGAGAGTGCTGAGTTCACTATTAAGCAGTATAGAAATGTAAATACTATTGGTATTACTACTGTCCAAACACAGAGAAATAATATCATTTTTGCTTTGGTCAGATTTCATTTGAGCTACTATGTTCAGTTCTGGGCACCAAAGTTCATAAGGCAGTGGACAAGCTGGAACTTGTCCAGATGGCAACTAATATAGTAAAAAGCCTGAAATTGAAGTTCATTTCCCTTCCCTGTCATGTTCAGTCACCTACTGAAGCTGAGAAGTGAAAGGTGCTTATACACATTATGATTAAATTTGCCAGGGATAAATTATCACTCTGTTATCTCAGAAAATGCATCACAAAAATGTTCAAAGTATTAGCTTATATCCTAATGATGAGCCCAAGCCATTGGCCATTCTGGCTGGGAATAATGGGAGCTGTAATTCAATATGTCTCAGACTCATCAGACTGGAAAATACTGTATTAGCTGGATATTATATGTATGTGTGTGTATTATTATTATTATTATTATTATTATTAAGCTTTATTTATAAAGTGCTGTAAATTTACACATCTCTGTACATACAATCAATTAAAATAGATAAAATAAACCTGCGTATGGCATACATTCTACAAAAAGAATTAAAGATAATACATATTATCACTAATCTATATTAATCTCTCTCTCTCTCTCTCCTAGCATCTTCCTCTGCTGTGCTAGTATTGGGAAATTGCTACAGCAGAAATGTTTGTGCTTTACCTCTTAAAAATGGAGGAGGTTGTTTTTTACTTCTTTGGTCTCACAATGACTGCACAGATGTGACATTGTTCTACTTTTCTATAAGTAAATATTCTTACTGGAGTATCGGGGAATGCAGAATCAGTGTTATTCTCTCCCCCTTCTTTTTTTTGCTAGTTTGTTTCCTGATTAAAGAGTTTTCAAATGTGGTTTTACTCTGCTCTATTATCTTCTAACAGGTGCTGGCTTGGATTCAAATAGAAATGCACATTGAAAGCTTTTGGCCAAGACCAAAGTTTAATCAAGACCAGAACTCTTTCTGATTCTACCATTGCTAATTTATACAGTAGTACTGTAATGAATACTGCCTTGGTTAACCATAATCTTCATTTACCTCATACATCTTTCAATTGAGTTAAATCATTAGGGGAGGAACATAGATTAAAGAATGGAACCTACAGTGAGATAATCTCTTCACTGTTGAAAGCAGCAGAGCTAATGAAGCCACCACAAGGATACCGACTAGTCCAAGGACTAGTTGTCAATAAAATGGTAAACCTGCAGCTGGGCTGTGCCACTTCAGATTGAGGGGGAAGTGATCATCACTTGAAGGAATACTTTTCCATAAAAAGAAATCCTCCTATATAAAACCAAAATGAAACTAGTAACTGATGGGGAACCCAGACTGGTATTTCCCCATATCCTCCAAGTGTCTCTTTATTTGGCAGGGACAGTCTCAATTAATCCTCTGTCATCCAACTTTTCCAGCAACTTTTAAATGCCACATCTGAACTGTTTTAATTACTAATTATTTGGAAAGTGATGAAATTGACTGGGATGGTGGGGTAGTCCAAATTCCCCCTTCCGGCTCTTACCTGAAATGATTGTATTAAAGATTTGACTTCCAGATTGATGTCCCTTTTTGTGTAGAAAATGAATCAGCTATGATGGTTTTATAAATGTTTGAGACTTACTCTTCTATCTCAAGGGAATCATTTATGCATATAGTTTCATACATAGTCAAAACTCTCAACAATCCTAGTATCTTCTGTATATATTGTGCAAATTCCATTAACTTGGGCAATTTAAAACCAAGATGGTCTCAGCTTTTTAAAGATTAAAATGATAAGTATGTGGAGATAAGAAATCAGACGTTCTTTAAAAGAAGCTGTTGCATCCATGACACTGAGCACAAGTTTGTCATGTGGGGAGCTGCTGCATGTAATTTATCTCCGGTTTGGATACTGGGAGTGAAGTTCCAGCTTTCAGTCCTGGGAAGCTGTTGCATGGAACAGCTCTGGTTTAGATGACTACAGTGAAATAAAAGAACTCACCTCCTCTTCAGAGACTACAGTTATATTCATTTCAGACCTCAATTTTGCGGTCCTAGGTCCAAATAGCTACATTGAAATAAAAGAACTAGCTCCTATTCAGGGACCAGAAATAGATTAATTTCTATAGTACAGTGGTATCCACTGGGGATACCAAAATCCATAGATACTCATGTCCTATTATATACTGTGGCATAGTAAAATGGTGTCCCTTACATAAAATGGCAAAATCAAGGTTTGCTTTTTGGAATTTATTATTTTTAAAAAATATTTTTAAGTTGTGGATGGCTGAATCTGTGGGTTCAGAATTCATGGATATGGAGGGTGGACTGTACTATTAATGTCAGATGAGAAATTTTGTAAATAAGATCCAGTTGGTCCAATTCATACTTGAAATTATCATGGGATGGCAAACTGCATAAGGGCTAGGGCCAAATTCCCCCCAGGACCCTCACAGGTCATATTCTATCACAAAAAGCTCAAAGGCCTCATGCCCTTCAATATTTCACAGGTGAAAATCATATGTGTGTTGCATTTGTGTCCAAGCAACATCAGACTATGGTCAAGATGGCAAAAGGTATGAATGAGGAAGAATACAAGCTAGGAGAAGCTGTAGCAATTTGCTTTTGCCTGAGCCTACTGGGCAGGGACATTATTCTGCCCTCTCCTCTCCTCTCCTCACTCTGAGTTGGAAGTGCACTACTTTTGCACTTAGAAATCAGTTTGCGCCAGCTAAGTAAGCGGAGGATAGAAAAGGGCAAGGAGGAGGAGGAACGATAAACTGGAAGATAGCTGTAAAAGGAAGACAATAGAAGATTAATGCAGACTATCCCTGTCAAATCAGGAAAATGGGATGGTATGATGCCTCTCTTTTCTTCTGTAGTCTCTCTCAAACTGAAGACAGAAAGTGACTATTCTGAGACAAACTGGAGAAGAAAGTTGAAGCATGGAGGGTACTCCAGGGTGTGTGAGGATGGGGGGATTGTTGTGTGTTTTCATGCATTTGGGGGTCTTTCTACTGTATTTGGTTTTGGTGCAAAAAATGCCCAAAAGTAATTCTGATACAGTGCGCCCTTAGTTTATGCAGGGGATCTGTTACAGACCCCCCCCCAGCATAAAAGAAATAGCGCTTATGCTCGAGCCCCATTACAAGTAATGGGGCTCGTGGTGGTGTGTGGCAGAGGCGTGCATGCCATTGTTTGTTCCAGAGCACAGTGCCACTTCTTCCAGCACTGCTTTCAGCGTATGATGAAAGCAGCGTATAATGCGCCCCGTGTATGACTTGGACGCACTGTATTATGTAAAAAAAAAAGAATTTTAAAAATGGGGGGATGGTGGGGGTCTTTGGGAGTCACAAAAGTGGTGTCCAAGGGCTGCATTCAGGCTGTGGGCTACAATTTGCCCATCCTTGATCTTGCAGGAGTCACATGCAGGCACAGATTTAAAGGTCTGGTGCCTCCACCAAGTGAACATGTGACTTGGGAGCTTTTGCAATTTTCCAAACTACAATAATTCCACAGATAGTTAGGCCCCTGTGTGTAGGAAAATTTCTTAACCCCAGCAGTTCCACATGATCCCTCACTTGCTTGTATGCCTGCCAGGGGCTCCATAGGCATTCACAGCAGATCACATGGGGTCAGCTGTTAACTCTGTAAATCAGGCCTTGAATTTTCATATTTGAGCTGGAACAAGGGATATCTTTCCAAAAGAGAATCAGTTGTTTTCCTGGCACCAACCATTTGCAACCTGAGTAAAGAAAAGCTACATAGCTGGCGCTTTTTTCCTCCCAAGAGGGTGAAGTTCAATATATTCCCTCCAGGAAAACGGAAGTAATGGCCAGGGCACTTTCATGAAAAGGCAACAAAACATGGCAATGACTGACATTTATTTCACAGTGTGTATTTAAATAAAGTATGGATGTGTACTTAACTGCATGCTAACACAAATTGAAGACTGGGTGGCTTGAGATGCATAATTGTTTCAATGTCTATTTTTTGTTGTCAGATGTTATCCTAAGCACGTTTCAAGTCATAAGTTATTCATCAATCTGAGAATCAATCAGCACATTTTATTGCGGCAGTATATCATTAGTATGCTATTAATCTTAGTTCAGTACAGCATACCTTTGCAAATATGTATTTTACTTATTCCAGAGTCTCAGAGTCTGGACTGTACTTTCTGAATCCAAGAAAACAAATAAATACACGATCTGCCTTAGTGGTTCACTCGAGTCCCTAGAAGACACCCACAATCCCTCACCATTGTCTGTGCTGGCTGAGATTTCTGAATGTTGGCCCAATATATTCCATGTAATCTCAAACTAGGCAGCAGTTGAATTAAGGGACTCAAAATACAAGCATATTTTTGTTTAAGGCTCTGATTGCCGGGAATAAGGTCTTGGGAGAGGTCTTTTGATCTCTAGAATGGATCTGGGAACAAATAACATATGGAAAACCAGAAAATGATGGTGTCTTGGGCAAAGAGGATTAGTTCTCTAGGAAACATAAAGCAGATTGAGATTGAAAGGGAGGTCAGATTTGGCCCTCAGATTTAATGTTCCCCACCTCTTGGTGCGAGATCTCAGATGTTTGCTTCTGGAAACTCAGCTCTGGCTTTGTTATTTAGGGTGTGTTGTTGTAGTTAGCTGTGCTTGAGTCAACCTCAGCTCATGATGACCCTGTGGATGAGGCATTTCCAGACCACCTATCCTCAACTGCTCTGCATAGGCCTTGTAGATTGAGGCCCATGTCGTTCTAGATTAAGTCTATCCATCTGGCACGTGGTCTTCCTCTTTTTCTGCTGCTTTCAATCTTTCCTGGTATTATTGTCTTTTCCAGTTATTCATGCCTTCTCATGATGTGGTCAAAGTATGACAGCCTAAATTTAATCATCTTGGCTTCCAAGAATAATTCAGGCTTGATCTGGACCTATTTGTTTTCTTTTCGCTCTTTGTAGTATTCTCAGCATTCTGCTCCAGCATCACATCTCAAATGAACTGAGTTTCTTTTTATCAGCTTTCTTCACTGTCCAGTTCTCACATCTGTACATGGTGATGGGGAATACAATCGATTGGACAATTCTAAATTTAATATTCAGTCATATATCCTTATACTTTAGGATCTTCTTGTTCCATGACTGCCCTTCCTGTTCCTAATCTTCTTCTGATTAGGGTAGCTACTTCCAAAGATAGCAGATGTAGCAATCCAGTCTTCATATTTTGATATTGTAACATGACTCTAATGAATCATTTGCAGATTTGCAGAACTGCAATAATAACAAAAAGAGAAGGCTGGACAGTTCCTTCAGATTAGGACGCAGGAACCCATTTCATCTATAGAGGCTAGCTAGACTGGTCACTCCACCATACAGCTGACTACGCTGGAAGACCCAATCCTGCTGTTGCCCAAGCGACCAGTGAAGACTAGATGTGCTAAGATTCTGTTTGCACCATGAGTCAACTATTTTGGCGTTCATGCCCTTAGCCAAGTTGAGAAGCATTTAATCATAAATAAATTTGGTTTTGTTTTGCATTAGTAAGGAAATGCCGTATGCTCAGTATTATTTTGTATGTATGTGTGTGTTACCAGTAATGCCAGAGACAGTATAGAATTTGACTTTCTTCTGAGTACACATGCTGGTGATTGTACTTTTGTATTAGTTATAGCCTAGATGTTTTGATTCATATCCAGCATTATGGACTTCAGTTATTTGAGGAAAGTTCTATTCATTTAAATAGGTCTACTTTAGGTAGGACTGACATTGGATTTAGCCCTTTGCACTCCATATTTTCCCAATTTTTCCCCAAGCATCTGTATTTCTTTCCAGTAAAGTCAAATGCCTGCCTTGTGTTTTATACTTTTGAGCCATTTGATCTATCAATTAATAAGCCTTTAGCCAAACACTGTAAAGTGGAGGACCATCACAAAGGCCTCAGCCTGGCTGGGATTGTTAAGACTCACTGTGAACAGCTGGCCTCTTTACAGTCCTTGTGATGCAGATTAAATGAAAATAATACATGGCAGAGGGGGAAAAGGCAAAATCATTTGAACTTCACAAGTTATAGCCCTGAGCCATTTCACTATAGCTCATTAGGGAGTTTATGTTTATACCATAATGCCTTTAAATATCTCAGATTTTTCTAAACAGGGTTTTGTAAATTAGAACTTTCCCAAGGGACTAACCCTGCACAAGCTGTTCTTGTTGGACTGCAGCCTGAATGAATAGGCTACAGGCTAGAAGAAATGAATCAGAGTCACAGGGCCAGGACCTGAATGGCACTGGGCTTTAACAGGCTGAAACCTCTCTCAGGCATGACACTTGCTGGGTGGGCTTGAACACTCCAATGCTGTCTTGGTGAAGGTTCAGATGGGTTGTCCAAGAATCATGTCACACTATCAACTGTGATTCCACAGTTAAGAACTATTTCTCATGTCTTATGAACTGGATGTTGTATGCAGGCATAACTAAATCATTTGTACGAGCAATGTACTATCAGTCCAATATCACAGCCTACTGTGACAGAGCACTGGGATCATGAGTAGACAAGGAAATCATAACAGCATAAGTGTCTGTCAAGCCACTGGATCTCAGCCTTTGGTATTGCTGAATTTTGGGGCTTTACCTCCCAGAATCAATGGTCATTCGCCATGTTTGGCTGGGGCTTATGAGAACAGAAATTGAAACCGTCTGAGAAGTTAAAAAAACCAACTATCTTAAAGCACTGACTACTACATCAGGTGTATGTGAAGATTCTCTTACATCAGGACCATGCTCAGTACCAAGTGCATTGTGTGACTTATTGTGAGTTATTTCTGACCTACGGTGACCATAAGGCAAACCTATTGCAAGGTTTTCTTGGAAACATTTGTTCAGAGGGGATTTGTCTTTGCCATCCTCTGAGGTTAAGAGAGTGTCACTTGTCTAAGGTCACCAAGGGTATAGTAGCAGAAATAAAGCAGTTTGACACCACTTTAACTGCCATGATGATATCCTACAGAAACCTGGGATTTGTAGATTGGTGAGGCACCACAACTTGCTGACAAACCAAGCTGAATACCTCACCATACGACAAATCCCAGGATTCCACAGAATGGAACCATGACAGTTAAAATGGTGTCAAACTGTTTTATTTCTTCAGTGTGGACTAGTTCCAAGTTGGTTTCTCATTTGACTGAGTGGGGATTCAAAATTTGTCTCCAGAGTCTTAAACCCTACACCATGACAGCTTCTTACAGTGCAAATGTACTACTTACTACTGTGTTGTGTTGGGCTGTGCAAACTATCTAGAAGAAAGGGACCATAAAAGATTTTGCCTTTTTGTGTCCAGTAAATCTAAGCTTTAAGTTTCAATATCCTGGCATCAGAGAAAGATGCCGGGGGCGGGGGGGGGATTCTGTTGTTAAATCTAAGTGGATTTCTGCTACATCAGATCCTTATGGGGAATGCCACACTAGGTGTTCAGAACTTCAGGGTGAGAGATAATATTTCTTTTGAGTGACAGATTAGTATAATGGGCCAAGTAGCCTTTTGCAATGTGGCTGGACTACAGCTCCCATAATAACTAGTAGTATGACAAGACTGGCTGGGATAGTGAGAATTATAATTCAGCACATCTAGAGGGTACAAGGTTGAGGAAGTCTAGCAGAGAGTTCACTTTGTACCAAGAAGACATCTGTTCAACAATACTGTACCTAAAAACAAACAAACAAACAAACAAACAAACAAACAAATAAATCTTAGTTATGCCCTTTTCAGGTGTACAATACAATAGCAATAGCATTTACATTTCTATACCACTTCATAATGAACTCAGCATTCTAAGTGGTTTACAGTCTGTAAGCCAATTGCCCCCACAAGCTGAGTACTCATTTTATCAAACTATGAAAGGATGGAAGGCTGAGTCAACCTTGGAGCCCTGGGATCCAACTCCTAACAATGTGACTGCAGTACCAGCATTTAACTACTGTGCCACCACTGCTCTTTACAATACAACCTGGCAAGATAAAAGAATAAAGATAATAAAAATGGGAATTACAAATGTTTGAGGACTTGGAAACTGACAGGCAACAGATTGAGGGATTTACAGTACAAAGCTTTTAAAGATGAAGTTGTAATTTACAAATTGAGATGAAGGTGACACCTAAATGCTTATCTTTTAGAAAACTGTACAGCAAGGTTTTTTTTTAGAAATAATGAAGATTTACTCTGGGCTGAAACAGATGGCCAAAAAGGAGCGGCTTGGAACCAATCCTTTTAGGCTGGATTGGCGCCATGGCAAACAGATGCACAGCCCCAATCCAGCCATCTTGTACCCCAAATAGGAGCAGCGAAAATCCACTCCTATTTGGGATGGGGAAAAAAGCTGCCCCTTTGCCTCTAGAACTGACTTTTCAACATCTCCGGGTCAGAAAAAAAGCTGTCCCTTTGCCTCTAGAACTGACTTTTCAATAACTCCAGGTCGCCAAAGCTGGCAAAAGCTGGCTCTACAGGCAAAGAGGCAGTTTTTCCTCCCACCCCAAATAGGAGTGGATTTTTGGGGCAGAAGTTGGCTGGATTGCAGCCCTGCATCTGTTTGCTATGCCCCCAAGATGGATAGAAGTGGCTGGCATGTAACTGCCTGCACAGTTTTTGTCCAGCTTGGGGATGTGTCATCTCTAAATGCCATGCCCCCAAGCTGGTGTGAAGCCAGTGTAACCAAGCTGCCTGTTTTGGCCCTAAGTGCTGGAGAAATTATTTTCTCTATTTTCCCTTGGTTATTTTTAGTTCATAAGTCAACTTTTTAAGTGGCACTATTGTCCACACTTGGTCCACCCACCATCTTAGACAGAGACCATCCAGATGGTCAAAAGCTATATATCAATTTTCAGCTATGAAAGTCACTGGTTACTTTTAACCTAGGCAACTTTACAGGTATAGTGTAAGGATAAAATGAGACCACATGGACATCTTGTAGGAATAGAAAGAGAATTGGGAACCTATCAAATAAAGATAAGCCATTGAACAAATACTTTTAAACATACATGTTTATCATTTGTTTATTTTTAAAAAATCATAGTAAATGTGTATGTGACATTTCCAATTCATTTCCTTCACAAGTTGTGCTTCACAATACAGGCTGAATCTCTACTTATCCAGAATTCCAAAATCTGAATTATTCCAAAAACCAAAACTGTGGCTGAGATAGTAATCCAAAATCCAAAACACTTCTGGTCCCAAGCATTTTGGATAATGGAGACTCAACTGGTATCAGTTTTAAAGAAGTGATAATCTCTCAATATTGGTTTTGTTGTGTTTCTCCAAATCTTTTGCACCTATCAGATAGAAAGATAATATGTCCCCCCTCCCTTCATCCTCCTGGAGCTCCAGAGAACCTGCAGGAGACGTCTCAACCCAAATGGAATTCTTTTCCATATCTAATAAATTTCTTCTTACACAAACACACACACACACACACACACACTCCTGATTCTATTCACACATTTCAGCAGTGCATGGTTTCGGGTTTACAGTATATGAATGTGTGACTCTTTTTTCACGGTGGTAAATTATTTTGACAGAAAGTATCCTAAAAAAGCTGAAGGCATTGACTTTCTCTCAATCTTGTCTTTTCTTCTATGTTCTCAAAGCAACTGACAAGGACAAATACTGTCTGCAAAAAGAAGTGGTTATTTTAATAAAAACTGAATAGGCATAGCAACTTATTTGGCTTATCTCACACTGCCTTAAGATGGTGGCGATAGGCCCCAGTACCAGGCTAAAGTTAGCACATACTATATACTATCATTCAAATTGTTTAGACTTTTTCTTTTGATTCATGCCGTTGCCATATTTTGTACATCCTCCTGACCACTCTGAGCAGCTGTAACAACACTTGCGGTATTACCAGTAATTTGCAACTTATCAAACATGATTGAACCTTGTTCTTTTGTGTAAATGAAACAGAACTCTCTGGTTAACTTTCTTTATACTTTGGAAATAGTGCAAAGGAAACCAAAGCTATATTTGCATGCCAGACAATGAAACATAACACACAGTGTATACATGCCTTTGACATTGTAATTACTAGCTGTTGTTTAGATTCCATGTATGGTCACTGGCTTTGGCTGTGTTGAAATCAGCTGTATCAACATTTAATCAAAGTCTTATAGATTTGGGGTGTATATTTTTGTAATGTCAAAATGGAAATACTGAGACTAAAAAATAAGTTTGAGTGGGATGAAGATGCGTGCCTGATAGGCTGCAAAAATAACGAATATTTGCAGCCTAATGAGTGAAACCCTTACGGAGGTTTCGTCTTTAATGAAGCAAAACAGAATGAGCAATTTTTCAGCTGCAATGCCTTTCTTCAAGTTGTAGTAATTTTTAATTAGTTCTACTGGGATTCAAATATAAAATTGGATGGTAACGCTCTCCCATGTAGCCAACTGCATTTCTTATCTTGTTTCCAGAACATTTTTAGCAAGCGTTTGTGAGCTGATGCTGTCACTTCTTGGGTTAAACCCTGAGCTTTTAGCAAATTGCACTTGAAGTGTGACAGCTTGAACCTTGTGTCCTTTCATGTTAGTCCTACATAGAGGTGGCCTACTGAAATGAATGGGGCTCAAGTAGGATATGATAACCCCAAAGATCCTCTAGATGAACTGCCACTACCCAGTGATTTTTTCTCCACCCCCTTTAGTAGCTACTCAGTGGGAAGTTACTGGGAAATTTGACTTGTGCTTCTTCTATCTCTGACTCTGGAGAGACTGTCCCTCCCCCTCCTGTGTGGGAGTTGAGAATCCTACATACATATGTGCAGGCGCACTGAGCAAAAGGCATGTGAAAGAGTGTGGAAGATGGAATATTTTAAAGGATTTTTTTTTCATTCTAAGCAATCAGTCTATATTGACAAAAGGTACGTTTTTGTATGAAGGCACAATCCTTCAGACATTTATATTATTATTTTAATTATTGTTGTTGTTATTATTTTCATTTATATTCCATTATATTCCATTTATATTCTCATATATATATATATATATATATAATTATATTTATATTCCACCTTTCTCTCCATAATGGGACTCAAGATAGCTAACAAAAAAACTTTGATAAAAGTAGAAATATAAAAGCTATTTAAAACCAATTAAACAATGTATAAAACATTAAACATTGAAATATTAAAATTAATTAAAAACTGGTACAAACTGTAAAATAGCTTAGCTCATCATCAAAAATCCATCCCAATTAGTTTCCAGAAACCTGGTGGCATACAAATGTTTTCAGTTTGTGATGAAAGGAGAAGTAGAGTCCCATCGTGTTCTTCTAAGGAGGGAGTTCCAAAGGCTGGGAGCAGCCACAGGGAAGACTCTCTCCCTTGTTCCCAGCAAATGAGCCTGAGAAGGTGGTGGGACAGAGAGAAGGACTCTTCCAGAAGAGCTTAGAGTTTTAATGGGCTCACAAAGGGAGACACAGCCTTCAAATAGCCTGGGCCCAAGCTTGCCTAGGTTTTGAGATCTTCAAGAAAGGCCCTTCTATCTGAACTACCAACCTTACATGTACATCCGGTGGCAACAAGGGGCAGAGCCTTTTTCAGTGGCTGCTCCCAGGCTTTGGAATTTAGGGCTTGTGCAGACTGCCATTAGGGATGGAGTCGGTGCATGGCTCCACACAATGCACACCCCAACTCCACCCCCATCGTGGTGTGACACCACGTGCCACACCACATGATGCATAGCACCATGGAGCTCCCCTGGTGCTGCATTTAGATGATGCAGCACCAAAGGAGTGCCGTGGTATGACAACTATGGCACCCTTTCAAGGCGCAAAATCAAGCTGCTTTTTGTGGCTCCTTTTTGTGCCACAGAAAGACCAGATTGGGGCTGTGCAGTGCGGTTGCCATGGCCCAGATCTGGCCCTAAAAGAGGAGGTCTGCACAGCCCCTTACTCCCTAGAGAAGCAAGACTGTTGCCCTCTACAATGTTCCTCCAGAAGCAAACAAGCACTTTTTTCCTCTCCAGCTGGCCTTTGATTTAAAAAAAAAATGCTGATGGGAAAAGGGCTTGTAACCATGTGCTACATTGTCTATATTTGTTGCTTTTCCATGGGTATGATTTTGATTGCATATAATTCTGTTGGTAATTTAATTATATTTTAACATTTGTATGTTTTTAGTGATGTGAACTTTTGTATGCTTTTGTTTTAAGTTTTTAAGCTTCCTTGAGTCCCAGTCTGCTTTGAGTCACTTTGAGTCTTGCTGGAGAAAAGGTGCGGAAAAATAGATACGTGGATGGATGGATGGATAAATAGACAGAAAGATAGTGACAGATAGATACCCATGGGCTTAATGCATGGATGTAAGCCTTGTTCAGACTCCTTACATTTGTTTTCAAAACTACATAGTCCTACTGCATGTACAATGTAAATATCTGCAAGATGGGAGACTTCAAACCTGCAGTTGCATGCAAAGTCTTCATCATTATCTAGAACTCTGAATAACTGGGGTTCCAGAATGTGTGAAAACCTTATTCAACACTTTGGATAGCTCAAGAGGACAGTCAGATCTGAGGCCCTTTCACACTACAGAAATACTATACTGTGGCACTGGATAGACAGGCATTTGAGGTGCCCTCATCACGTGAGAAGGCTGCCTGGTGGGTGGAGCGCCCACAAGCCCAGCAGCCCTCTCACGTGATGAGGGCGCCACAGCTTCAGCACGCCAGCCAGATGCAGCGCGTTACGGTTACGTCACAGCTGTGCAGCCTCCAAATGGGGCTGCGCAGCTGCGAGGCAAACGCCCCATCTCTGGCGCTTTGCAGCACCGCAAAAAGGAGCCATCTTTTCGGGCTCCTTTTTTCCTCTGCAGCAGCGCCGCACAATTTGTATGCTGCAGCACTCCTGCACAGGAAAGAGAGGCGTCGAGGAGGCGCCTCTTTTTGGTGGTATGTATCCCGCCTATGATTCCACTTTAACTGCCATGGGCAGCATCCTATGGAATCCTTACGTCTATAGTCTGGTGAAGCACAAGAGCTCTCTGGCTGAGAATTCTAAATATCTGACACTAAATTGAAAATCCCAGGACCCTTTGATCTGTTTATGTCCTATGGACAATACTACACTACACTGTTATAGTGCTATTATTTCCACTTCTACTGCAACAGCTGCCTCCTATGAAATCCTGTGACTTGCACTTTAGGGAGGGCATTTAGAATTCTCAGCCAGAGATCTCATAGGCTTCACGAAGCTACAAACCCCAGAATGCCACAGGAGACATAGCAGTAAAAATGAAATAATAGCACTATAATAATGCAATGCACTATATATCAAATATATAAGTTGTACCAAAACATTATTGTTCTTTTTATTAACATTTGTAGCATATTTCAGCTTCATCCTATACACACACACACACACACACACACACACACACACACATATTATTTATGTATTGTTTATGTACAATTGCATTAGTTCCTTTGGTTATTCTCCTCCTCTTTTTCTCCATATTGTAATGAATTGTGAACCATGTTGTATATCACTTCTATTTGACCTTGGTTCAACTGCTAGCTCATAGAGTTTGTTTTTATTGATGAAGATAATTATGTTTTTGGCTAGTTGGCAGATTATCCTTTATTCTGTTTATTTGTAATTATATACTACTGTATTCTCAACACTGGAAAGATATTTAAGAAATGCTAACAGTAGCTACATGAATGAACAAATGCATGCATGCATGCATGAATGAATGAATATTCTGCCATGGAGCACAATCACCATGGCTAAATTCCAGTTATTAGTCCCACTAAATCATTGGACCCAACAATATAACTTACATAAGTGCAGATGTCACAACATTTCAGGTATTCAATAAAGAATTGGATGTGAGCCTATGAATACTTCAGGGAAGACAAGTCCAGAACAGAGTGGGTCTTCCGACAGAGCTAAAAGGTGGGAGATGCAGTACACCTAATGGAAATATTTCACATTCAACATCTTACAGGTTTCATTGCCATGACATGTATTGATAGCAACCAAGTTAGAAGATTTTTTAAAGCAGCTTTGATAGGTTCATATAGAATATGTTTATTAATGGTTCCTTACCACCCTTGGTGTAGAGTCAATGTGGTGTAGTGGTTTGAGTGCTGGACTAGGATTCCAGGAGGTGCGGGTTTGAATCCCTGCTTAGTCGTGAAAACCTACTTTCTCGACTTTTGAGCAAGGCAATGACAAATCTCCTCTCTATAAAGTTTAGGATCTATTGCTTAGTATAGCATTACCATTAAGTTGGAATCCACAGAAGAGCAATATTTTTATTAGCCAACCAAAATGTAGAAGATACATCATGCAAGCTTTTGAAGCTTTACTGGCTTCCTCATCGGGCAAATATGTTAAAAAATCAGACAGAACAGGGACAGTGTTAGAGCCACAGACTTATGCTTTGTATCAGGTGTTAAAGGACAATAAAAGACAAGTAATACAATTTAAGTTCCCTTAGCAACAGAAATGTAACTTCCCTTGAGAGCCAGGGTCTGCATGTTCCGTGCAAACCTGCATTGGAAATGTAATTAATAAGCAGAGAAGTATCTGGATACAACAGAGTTGTGCAAGAAGATGTAGTCTGACAGCAATGGAAACAAAAAGGGTTGACCATTTGACCAAGGCCTTTAGTAAGTAATGCTGCATGTTGTGCTTAAAAAATAAAACTTATTTAGTCCATGACTTTCTGCCTGTTAACTTGTTTTTGTTTTGCATTCATGCTAGTCAGCATGGTATCCACATGGTACAACATGAACACTCTTCCTGTGGGTAAGGTTTAAATGGAATTGCCTTCCTCAAAATCAGGAATGAGAATGAGAGAGGAAGCCAAAGCAGAGTTCCAGCTGAGACAAAGGTAAGTAGGAAAGGAGTTCAATGTTAAATTGCTTTACAAGGGCTTGAAGGAGATGATGCCTGCAAGGACTGCAGTGTTACTGAAGTACACACTAGAGTAATGTGAATGTATCACATTTACTGGTTGTGAGAGAAGAATGAGGTCCATAGAATGTGCTGAGAGGTGTGTGTAATGGCTCTGGGCCAGCCACTGAGTACTGTGGAAAAATGTTCTTGATGCCAATGACTGGAGAGATTTTGGTCCCTCTGCAAGATTTGTGAATGATCCGCAGAAAGATTTGGCAGGGGATGCTGAAATACCTGCACATCAGATGTGCACAGCTGTGGGTAAGCCTTGCCTTATTGACCCTTGAGGTCAAGTCTAGGGCATGCTATTTGGATGGGAGGAGACCAACACCATACACTAATGGACCATTTATGCCTTTCTTTCTCTTAATTAATTTATTCTCTCTTCCCTTCCTCCGGGTCTTCAGGTAAGGCAGAGCAATCTGTAAAACACAGAGCTCTTTTTCCTCACTTCATAAATGTTTGCTGGCTAGGCAGCTCTTCCCAAATTCAGGCAACAATGCCATAATTCTGGTCAGGTCTTCCTGCAAATCAAAATGGCTGACATGAAGGAGCAATCAATCAGATCACTTCCTTGGGAAGCATAAAACAGGTACATGCCAAGGTTCTTACCCCACAGCATTAAAGCAGCTGCAGATTAATATTTAAACTGCAAATATGTTAAATATAGTTTAGAATTTACAGCATTTGCAATTCCCATCATCAAATGAACTTTGCAGGTGTTCAAATACATTGTTAATCTTGGAGGGTTTTTTCCCCCTTTGCAAAAGACTATTAGTAATATTAAATTAAAACTATGGAACACTGGCAAACTATTTGGAGAAAGGAAAATTCAGTAATAAATTATGTATCTTGACAATTTACAGAATAACTCAGAATTGATTAAAGTAATCCCCATCCTCTTCTAAGAACAGGAGAGGCAACAATTTTAACTGACTCTTTGGCTGGTATCCATAAATATAGTATATAGACAGTGGCATTAAAAAAAACAAGAAAGACCTTATGAGTCTTTAGCTCTTGAGAGTAAAAGGCCAATGTGGGATGAAGTTTCACATTCCTAGTGAGACTAGAAGCAGCCAGGTACTCCTCTACCCAAATGGGGCAGAGATGAGAGATTTACTGCCTTATAAGTCCAGCCAAAGTCAAAGTGCCCTTCACTGACTCACATGGTTTCCTTTTTTTCACCTTTAGAAGAATGTAACAATTCATTTTCCAAGAGTTGGGCATTTGTAGCCCTCCATGTGTTGCTGAACTGCAACTCCCATCAGCCCTAACTAGCATAGCCAGTGGCGTAGAGTGCTGGGACTTGTGGTTCAACAGCACGGAGGGACACATTTTGTCCACTCATGCTGCATCTTCTTGCACAGGGAACAAATACTCCTGGATTTTATTATTTCATTAAAAGTTGCTGTATAGTTCTCAGCAGAGATGTATGAGGAATTCAGTGGGTTTTCAAACATATGGAATTATATAATTTGCAAAGACACTCCTTTGCTCTGCTCCAAATGCAGACCAAAACTCAATTTGGATCAGAAACTGGAACGTTTACAAACCTGTTTTGCAAGCTGTTCAAAGCAACAAGGTCATAAAATATGTAGAATGGGGGGGGGAGGTGTCCAAAAGAATCATGAAAAAAGAATGTTAAAATATCTGTGAGCTTCCATGAGGGAAACAACTGCTCAGACTTAGATATAGATGCAAGTTGGAGAGAGCTTCAAGCTGTAAACTAAAGGGTGTTGCTGAACTCAAGCTTTACAGATCCATTCATCTGTCACTTTATTATTTGAACCCTGTCTTTTTCACAAACTGGGACTCAAGATGGCTTGCAAAGTAATGATTGATGCATCCTTAGTTCTCAAATCCTCAAACTGGCAAAATATGTATTTAAATATGTAATTCTTGGAATATACACACTCATATACATATTTGAGAGAAAATGCATAAATCATGAATGAATGAATAAATGAATGAATGAATTGTTAAACAGTATCATGAAAGATTAAAAACCACCAATTAATAAGGACAATGGTTGGAAGTACAGATGACACATACAAATACCATTTGCAGTGGAAATACATCTGCAACCTCCATATTGCCCTCATCTGTTTTTGGAAGCTAAGTGGGGTCCCACCTTGTTACTATTTGAATGGAATACCAGCAGGGAATACCAGAGATCCCTTGATATGGTTAGAATGAAAAATCCTCTTACCCAAAATCCTAGAGAGCTTTGGCTATTCAGTGTTGACAGGAGTGGACTAGATGAATCAATGGTCTTACTCAGGATATGGAAAGTTTCCTGTGTCATAATACATTTTACTTCATGAATAGAAGATACTTGTAGAAGGTCCTTCTGTCGCAGTCCCTCAGATATCCTGGATCTAGTCTCTACACAGCTTTATAGTTATTCACTCAGGGCAGGATCCAACAGTGGGCATCCAATAGTGGAATGATGAAATCCAGTGAAACTGGTAGAAGGCAATTCCTTCTCCTCACTTTATAATTCTTTGTACTCCTATAAAATGGGGTAGAAAATTCTCTGGAAGCATTTTGTGGGCAGCACAGAGGGCTAAAGGTGCGAAGTTGTGCAAAGTTGTGAGGAGACAACTATTCCACTGCAATGACCAGTGCCATATTGTATTGAACACCTACTCTCTGAGTTGTGGCCAGAATAACTACTAGCCAAAACTATCAATATTATTATTCCTTTCCTTTCCATTTTTCTGGTATGTTCAGGAGAACACCACTACAAATTTGGAACTTAACAGTTGTATCTTTACTGCTGTTTCATTGCTTTAATCTTAAAGTAAATGCCAAATGAAATGAAAATCACTTGAAAATTGTATACAGCAGCTGTGACTTGTTGAGTCAATCACAACACAGGATATTTTTAAACCTGTTTTAAAACAGTATATAAAAGAACCATCTGGAGGATATTGAGTTTCATAACAGGCAGGAATTATTCAATAACCATCTCCCAAATAGGAGTAACAGCTTCTGAATCTTCAAAGAAAGATCAGTTTCAGAGAAGACTTTCTACATTGTTAAAATAGGGAAGCTTAACAGAATAATTCTTTGGTTGGCCTTAATAGTTTGTGGACCAGGAGAATGATTTCTGTAGTTGTCAAAATTTACCTTATAGTAGGGAAGAAACCTTTTTTCCTTTTCACAAATATAGGCCTGTTACAGACTGCCAAAATAAAGCTGCTTCGGGTCTCTTTGGAGGTATGCTGTTTAAATGATGCAAGGATCCTAAGAGTCCGGAGGTCGCACCAAAGCCACACTTCATTCCTAAGCACTGGAGTGCAGTTTTGGGGCAGCTTCCGGATTCTTAGGATGCATGCATCATTTAAACAGCATACCTCCAAAGAGACCTGAAGCAGCTTTATTTTGGCAGTCTGTAACAGGCCATTGTAACTCTGAGAAGTCTACATCTTGTGAGTGATATTGTTAGTATGTTGTATACTAACATTCAAATTTAGAGTACACCTTTAATTCAGTAAAGGTGTACTGGCACAGGACTTTCACTATACATTTAGCACTGATTTTGAACTTTAAAAAGAAGAGTTGGAGTAGTGGTAGTATAGTGAAATTGTGTAAAATTATGCACACTGCAAGGAAAGGTTGCACTGAATGGTGTCCATCTGCCAATGTAACAGGTACTGTTCATAGAATGTATATCCACTCATTCTTGTATCTACCATGGGCCCAGTGTCTGCTCTAGTGTAGGAAATTCCAGTAGTGCACATTTGGGAAGCAGAGAAGAAATGGAAGTCTTCTTGTGCGAGCTGAAGTCTGCTCATGTGGTGTTGGATGCAATCCATACGAAGAGAACCTGGAATCATTCAATGATGGTTGGATATTCAGGACAGACAAAAAGAGGAACTTCTTTACACAGTGCTTAATCATACTCTGGATTTTACAGTTGCAAGATTTGTTTGTTTCATTGTATTATTAAAACAATAGAAACTGAAATACAAACTAACCTAATCTAATTGAAATACTAGTTAACCTCTGGCTTTCTGTAACTTGGTAACCCTCTTGGCAGACTTTCAGCTTCTAAAGTTCAATCTTTTTTCTTTTTCTCAGCAATATGACTAGATTAATTGGGATTTGTTTGTTTTTGCCATGATTATGATTATGTTTTTCTGTGGTTATTGTCATTCGGACATATGGATGGAACGATAAAGCCTAACAGATTTAATGGCTAACTATGGCCATTCACTTGAAAAGCCATGAAAAAAGATTAGACAAATTCATGGAGGGTAAGATGGCCAGTGCCTCCAGGATCAAATTCACTGTGACTCTGAATATCAAGGTGCATGGGCAGGAGAGAACTATTTCTCTTGTTTTAGCCAGTGAATTTCTGGGGGGAAATAGTTAATCACTTTGGGAAATGAGTATGTAAAGGAATCTTGTAGCACCTTTGAGACAAAGTGAAAGAAAGAAGCTAGTAGCATGTGCTTTCATAGACTTGAGCCTACTTTCTCAGATGCCTTCATCTTTGGGGGTGTTCCCACTTAGGATTTGATACGAATTAAAATACAACATTTTTAATAAAATCGAATTAAAATAACACTGTTGTTATCCCGCTTTGAGAATCGCTTTATTCATCGTTCCCATCTGCTTATTTAAATCGAATTTTTTACTTGGAAGCGTTCATTAAGCGTTCTCACTTGGCATGAAATCGGTGTTAAAATAAAGCGACTCTTCTCCTCCATACCTTATTTGGAGTTGTCAATCAATAGTACG
>NC_056527.1:38935252-38941661 GCF_019175285.1 Sceloporus undulatus | reverse complement strand
GCTTCTGGCAAAGCAGGGAGGGAGCACTCTTCCCAAAGATTCTCTTTCCAGGGTTGGAGGAGAAGGCAGATTCCGTTTGAGAAAGAGAGGGAGAAAGGCTCTATCCCCCCCCCCCAATTGATCAGAGCCCTTCCCTGTCTGGGCGAGATCAGATGCCTCCTCGCGAGGAGCCTTCCCTTCCCTGCCTGGGCGAGATCAGAGCCCAAGCGGGCAGGGAATGCCTCTTTGAGAGGAGCCTTCCCTTCCTGCCTCTCCTCCGTTAGAAATGGGCTCTCCCCACACAGAGGGGAGGTTGCAATCCACCGGGAAAAGCCTTGTAGTCCTTTGCAGATGCAGGCGCTTGAGCAGCCGAGACTTCAGGCGCTTAAAGCGCTGAAGAGATTAAGCGCCTGTAAACCATTAAAATAAAAAAATAAAAATAATCCTTATCTCTTATTGAAAGACCACAGCGAACAAAGGGGTGAGGGAAGCAAAAATGGCGACAGCCACGACGGAAGGGGACAGAAAGGGCAACTCCCCCAATGACAGCCCCCATCGCAGTCAGCTCCTCCCATCCTTCTAGCCCGATTCAAATGATATCGTTCTCATCTAAATACTCCGGTTCCTAACTCGAATCATGGGAAAAACGTAGGTCGGACCCTAGTGTTTTTTTAACACGCGTTAAATGAGGAAAATTTTTATCCCGTTTCAGGATTCGATTTTTAGTGGGAACGATTCCGGGGTGCTCTAGAACCGTTCTAGATTTAAACCGGATCCTAATGGGAACGCTACCTAAAGGATTCGATTCAGAACGCGGGGTTTCCCCTAGTGGGAACACCCTCTTTGAAAGCTCATTCTACCAGTTCCTTTCTTTCAGCTACTCTCAAAGGTGCTACAAGATTATTTTGCATACTGATTTTCACAGACTAGCATGGCTATGTCTTTGAATTCTACTATTATGGAATGGCCTGCTGGATGAGATCCGTCATATTACCACCCTAAACAGTTTTAAGAAAGCCGTTAAGATGGAGCTCTTCTGGCAGGTCTTTCCTGAATAAATCCCCAGCCACCAAAAAAGAAAATCCAGCTTCTGAGCTGACCTCACTATAGCCACTGTTTATCGCTGTATTGTAAATTTTAACTATGTTTTATTTCTAATCTGTTTAATTATATTTTAAGGGAAGTGAGAATGATGGATTGGGAATGTATATTTGAATGTTGTAAGCTGCCACGATTGCATTTTGTAGAGGGGCGGAATATAAATAAATTTTATTATTTTATTATTACTACTACTTTGGGAAATGGATGCTGAACTAGACAGATCTTCAGTTTGATCCAGCAGGGTTCTTCTTATATTCTTACCAAAACGTGAGCAAAACTTGCTATTTTGAACTACAATTTCCACAATCTTCCAGCTAGCCTGGCCATTGGCTAGGCAGGTTGAGGATTCTGGAAGTTGTAGTTTAAAACAGTAGCTTCTTCCAAATGATCTTTCTTACTGAAAAAATCACAATATATGAAATTACATCTCACTGTTGTTTATTTACTCCTATATTGTCTACTCTGATAAACAATGACTATTTGAGGTCTCAGGGAATGATCCTTTCCAGCTTTGTTACTTGAGGGCCTCTTAATTGTAGCTATGAAAGTCCTGAACCAGTGATATAATGTCTTCAGAGCGCATTCTCTGCCACTAAACTGTAGCCCCTTCCACAGCCAGAGCCAGCTCTTCTGATCTGAACAGGATTGGTACTGCTTTGCATCTGCCCATGGCTGGCTTCATTTTAAAAGAATTTCCAGCATAGTTACTCAGAAACGGGAATGATTTGCACTGCTGAACTCAGTTAGCAAAGCATTACCTAATGCCTATTCTGTTAAAAGAGCATCAATGGGATAATAAAGTAAGTTGGAAGAAATGGAAACCATAAAAGAAACCAGTGTAACTCTCTTTTAAGAAATCAAGTTCCTGAGCATGTTGGGGGCTCGGATTCCTTGCACAGCTTACAAAAACGAAATAAAATAAAAGAACTGCTTTAGAATATGGTATATTATATTGTTTTGCCAGAGGCTTTTTTAAATAAAAAAACAATATATACTATTGGTATTTTAGAAAGTGTTGCTCATCATTAGGAAATATCTTTTGGGAGAAATGACTCTACGGTCATCTCACTTGGCACACTCTAGTGCATGAACTCTTTAGAGAAATGACATTTTATCAGTTTGAAAGGATACTAACCTTTTGAGTAAACACTTATCAGTAAAAGAGAGAGAGAGAGATTACTCAGTTAATAACATTTAATATTTTGGTATCTCAACCCTCCTGTGTAGATCAACTTGGGATAGATATGTTTATTTACTTGCTGCATGTGAAAGTTCATTTTCAGTATCAAGTTTGTTTGGTCCACTAACTTTGTTAACCTTTGCATTCACTAGTGTTATTTGGTGTCCTTCTCTGAGTAGCCTGGATAGAAATGGTTACAGCAGGGTTAGAGGTCATAGCTATTATGGGCTTTCAAGTTAAAATACATGGTGCTTTTTGAGGATCAGAGTCTGTTTATGCTTAATTATTTTCTTTGTGAGAATTTCTATGAAGAAGATTATTATAATATATAAACCATCTGGTCGAGCTTTAATACCTACTTAGTTTCTTAATGAAATAACAATCCAAATTTTGCCGAGAAAGAGCTAAAATTTCAATGAGAGTGGCAGGGCTTGATATTACACAGTCGCCGTTGCTTATGGAAATTCAATTAACCAGAAGTGGGGGGAAATCAATGTATCGTGCCAATATATTTATTAAAAGTGCTGCCATTCTTCATATTGCACTGCAAATGAAGAGTTTTACAATATTTCAAAAGGATTATTTAATGTTGCATTAATATAGCTTTCAAACACACATAACCGTGAAATTCCCTGGTGTCATGCATCGCTGTCGAGTGTAATTTTCCTTTTTTTTTAATAGTCAAAACACCAAATAACGTTTTTAAAGTCTCATAAAATGATATTTATATCTTTAAAACACCACATTCCTAATCACCAAGCTGAGATTCATAGTACTCGAGAGACACTGAAATCACTGCTTAGAAACAGTATTTGCTGACTTCACCAGGGTAACAGTTTAATCCTTAAAGTAATCAACTTTCACTCTCATCTTTGGGTCTCCTTGACTTTAAAGTTCTCCCTTGTCTTTTTCAGAGGGGGGAAAAGAGTCTTGGTGCTAGGCGACAGCTATTATTCTCCTCCATGGGATAGTTCACTTCATTCAGACAAGTAATATCATCTTCTATTTACACTCATTTGAAGCAAGTGCGCCGGGTCACCCGCTGCAGTGCTCTGATGTTGCCCCAAAGCAAAAGGAAAGACACGGCAGCAGGAGGCAGTGGGGTTTTGAAACCAGAACAACCTGGGAAGCAGAGATTGTATGCCTATTTCTTTATTTAATTTGATCCTTCAAGGAAATAGTAATGGGGAGGGGGAAAGCCCACATCCCACATCCAAATCCCAGTGCCAGAACTCAAAGAATTTGACACAAATTGAAGCAGGTTAATAAGGAGGAAGCAGCACCAGGCATGATTCGTTTCACCTATCTTCTGTTTTTCAAGGCTGAATTCTGGCTGATGAGGACCAGATACAAAAAATAAAAAAATTTCATGAGCAAATTTCATGAGTGATTCTTTTTTTAAAATTAAAAAAAGTCTATGCAAAGTTTATTTATTGTCTATGGTTATGTTACAGCTTTTTACCAGTGAACATAAGATGGCATACATGGCTCTCCTCTTAGCAACCTTTCAACTCACAACAACCCTGTGAAGTAGGTCAGAGTAAGAGAGTGTGATGTACAAAATCAGCCAGGGAAACTATTTCAAATGGCCAAAAAAAAAAAAAAAAAATCCCTCCCCCCAGCTATGATTTAGGACTAAAGAATAAACATTCTCAATACAAAGATGCAAACACAAGTAATGCCTTTACTAGGCCACAATATTTCACTGCACTAATCTGTAATGGCTCATCTGTTCTGCTCTGTCAGTCCTGAATGAATGGCCAACATTTTTGAAACAGACCAGATATTCTTTAAAGGAAATCCAATAGTCCAAACTTGTATATGTCTACTGAGAAATAAATGGATTTTAATCATAGGTGAACCAGTATAGGATTGCAGCCTAAAGGAAATACCACTTCTTATGTTGTAGACAGAAAAATCTACTCACCTTATATACCACATCTTCAAGATTTCAAGAGTCATACTCAAGAGTTTCTTTCTTTCACAAAGACATGTATGAACATTTGGTTGGTACAATTTCTCCATTTGGTGAATGCTCAATCCTGAACAATTCCCTACTTTCTCAAGCTAAATCACTCTAAAATGTATTAAATGGAAGAAACCAGCAGGACCTACACTACAAGGAGAATTCTTGTACTTGCACTTACAACACAAGAGAATAGGACAAGGATGGTACACCATGAAGTAATAGGTCAAATGTTTTCATTCTCCCAGTCCTCATTTTTAAGCCTGAATTGGACTGGATTGCCTTTCAAACAAATTACATCTTCAGATTCAGATAAATCGTTCTCTGTTGGATGCACAGCCATTCTAAATGTATCTCTTTTTTCAGACCATTTTCATACTGGCGCTTACCATGGGTTAAGAGCTGGTAAAGCACCAGTAAAACATCCCTGAAGTGTGAGGGTATTCCAAAGGCCATCACGGCTTCTTGAGAACATGACTGCCTCCAGATATAAAAATATGGAAGCACCAAATACATAACATGGACTATGTCAGGTATGCTAACAGGCATACAGGCAAAGAGCCCCAGTAAGTGATTTGTTTGCTTTATTCTTTGCTATTTTCATTATCTGCCTATTTTTTAAAACTGTTTTAATAATTAATTTTAACTTGAACCTGTTATTGTTTGTTGAATCTGTAATTAAGTGCCTTTATTTTTATGTTGGTGGAGGGTTGGGGACTGTGTAATTTTATGATTTACTGTATTGTGCATTTTTATCTTTTTATTGTAACCCGCCTCAATCTGTAGGGAGAGGCGGACTAATTATTATTAGACCGATTTACTGATGATATTATTATTAGGTGTGCAGAGCTAACAGGGAATCTAGGGTAGTTCAAGGTTCAGTATTTTCCATTCTGCCTGATTTAGGAGCTCTGTGTAACCCAAAAGCTTGCAGACATAAACCACTTCCACACGTTTTATATAAATGAACCATTTGCATGCTTTAATCTAAAATCAGTCTCCTTCCCAAAGATCAGAATTAGATTAAAGCAAGCAAATGGATATATTTATATAAAGTAAGGGCATAATTTCAGTAGATTTGCTTAATCAATTCTGAGCATAGACTGCATGGGGATTTGAGGGGTGGGTGCTGTTTGCCGTATGAAGAGCTTTTTCATCTATTGCTGTTGGAAAGGCTAGACTTAGTCTAAATGGGTAATATATTTTGCTTCCTTGGTCAAAGAACGTAGACCAAGTTATATAATACTCTTTTTACTTAGGCATGGCATGTAAAGTACAATATAATGGGCTGTCACACAATTCTTTGGAATTTAACCCAAAAGGAGATGCTGCCTGTATGTTAATAAAGTTTGATTTAATAGGCCCCACATTCTCTTGCTACTTCTTGAATCCAGTAGCAACCTTCCATTGCCAAATCAATACCGAACAGGGTGTGCTGCAAGCTGGAAAGTCTCATCTATAAAGCACTACAGTGTTTTGAGATTTATTTTCATTCCTACTTAGGGTGAAAAGTTCACAGAGTAGAGAATTTTATGCAGAAGAAGAATATCAAGAAGGTGGGGAAATAACTTTTGTCATGATATCAACCAAGCAATGTGCACTGCTTCAAGTCACCTCTGAGGAAAATAAATAAATAATAATAAAAAGTCATCATGTATATCATACAAAGCAGCAGGTTGAAAAGATCTGGAAAAAAAAACATCATCTTTGTTATGATTTACCTTTTACCTGTGGAATTTATTGAAGTGGAATTCTTCAAAGGCTAATGTTATTTAAGTTCAACAACAGTTAATGCAGATTATCATAGTTTTCATTAATCTTTATAATGGGTCTGGGGAACTTGTGGCCTTTCAGGTGTTTTGGACTATATATATCATGTAGTCTTGCTTTTGGCCATGATGAATAGAGATTATGGGAGTAATAAGCCAAAACCTTGGAGGATCCCACCTCTCATCTACAGCCTGGAATAATAAATGAAGAATAGGAAATGGACCACAAAATCTCTGAGGCCATTTGCGCTACACAAATAGAATGCTACAATCTACTTGAACTGCCACGGTAAAGTTTGTTAGTTTAGTGAGGCATTAGAGTTCTGTGATTGTCCATTCTAAATACCCTTCTCTAACCTACCACCCAGTATAATAATAATAATAATAATAATAATAATAATAATAATAATAATA
>NC_056527.1:38885852-38932252 GCF_019175285.1 Sceloporus undulatus | reverse complement strand
ATAATAATAATAATAATAATAATAATAATAATAATAATAATAATATACTGCCTTTCCAAAAGATCAAGGCGGTTTACAAAATTACATAAACAAATACATAGCACATACAGACTAAAATTCCATCCCTTATCCCTTAACTAAAATAAAATCATAAAATAATAATTTGAATTAATTAAACCTTTAAAATAAATAAGATTAAAATAAACAGAGTTAAAATTTAAAAAATAGCCAGGCATGGAGGGGGTATTTGGGGCAACCAGTATGTTGCCATGGCAGTTACAGTGGAATACAGCCTTCTGGGTTCTTCAGGTGCTGGCCAGTGCTAGATCATTTTCCCTGTAATCATAAGTTACAAGCATTTCTTTTAAGACATATTAATGTGGTATGGCAAGCTATCCTCTCCAGCAGTGTAACACTCATGCCCATTGGTCTCCTCTTTTAATTGATCAGATCTTTCAGATGAAAAAAAAATACCCTACAAAAGGTGAGTGATTAGAAATTATGGTGGAACAGAAAAATGGAATGGTCTTCATATAATGGGAAATGACAACCACTATATCACATCCACCCCAAATATGCTATCGTTTGCCAAAATTGAATTGCTGGGTATGTTTATCAGTACAAAGTAAGGTTTTGTAAGCAGCATATAGGATACCCTAGGAAATATGAGTCTGTCACTCAAGGCAAGAGGTAGATCTCTTAAATACTTCCAACCTCATATACTTAGAAATGGTGATCCATCCTTTTGTCTTAATCCCTATAAGCATTGCTGGAAGTTATGTGATGCAACCCTCTGGAGTGTACCTGCCAGTGTATATCAAGAATACACACTGTCGTACTTGAGACTGAGTTCAACTACAGTTCTCGTGGCTTAAATCAAGGATGGCCCTGCTTCAGAACCTGGAGGGTTGTCCCTCCCCCACTGCTCCAGAGGGTTGTACCATACTGCCACGGTCACCAGAATTCTGCATGACTGGGACAGACACAGTATCACTCTCAGTTAACCTTGAAGCCTTTGGAGTGGGTTGGGCATTCTTGCTCTTTCAAGGTGGGAGTTGAAACATGGTCTCAAGCCATTTAGAATCTTTTTGACACAGTAATCTGGGACTAAAAAACCCATTTGGGTGAGATCCTGCATCATGTGCTGCAATGTTTAACTGTACACAATACACAAACATGTTAGGAAATTGTGATGATCCATCATGGGATCCCATGCAAAATGTCCTGTTGCACAATAGGGGTTCCTACTGCAAAACATCACACAAGGTGAAGATATTTTTCTGGCTGGGTGCATGGCACCCATGACTTCTCATATCCCTCTGTTTTAGATTACCAGTATTGCATGGTGCTGTTTCTGGACCATTGCTTCACTCTCCTTCACTGTAATTCTGTAAGGGCTACTTATCTTGCAATGGGCTAATGTGCATTGTAATCTGCTGAACAGCAAGTTGGTTTATGATGTGGTAAATTCCCAACAGGATGCCAACCATTTTTTCTAGCTAAAAATGGGGTGGCGATGGTACTGGGGGATTTGGAGGGGTTGAAGTCCCAAGGGCTACATGTGTCTTCTGGTGTAAAAAAGCTGGACAAATAGTTGAGCATCAGTGCCTCCTCCCTATACCTCTTTTTTTTTTAAATCTCTGTCCTAATGAAGAATTCTAGAGAACATTACACACAAACATGGAATTGTAGCTAGTCCTAATAAAGGGGATGTCTGTGAATTTTGTTTTGTTCTTATGGAGCAACAATCATCATTTTTGTAATACCCAGAGACTGATCCAGTTAAAAGTCCTGTAGTTGCATTATACATCTACCACAGCTTTCCAAACTATATTGAAGCTAGACAGTTTCATCTACAGTGTTTACACTAATAGTATTCAACTGGGGTAAACAATTCTGAAGAGCTCTAACATCATGTGATTCAGAGGAAAAGTGTGAGGAAATAGTTGTTCTCAGATGATTTTTCTAGTCAACCTTGGAGCTATTGACCACTATCCAGGACTGGCTATACCATTAGGCAGAATGGAGCTATTGCTTGGTTGTTCCAACTAATAACAGGACTCGTTTTCTGTGTTTAAGGGCAAGAGGTATGCACCATATGATCTGTGGCCCCAAAAGCTTTCCAATCCCACAAAAAGATTATTTTAAAAAATGCACTTCCAAATACATGAATACATGAGAAATGCATTCCTCAAATGCATGAGAAAACATCCCCAGCCAGAATATTATACTACCTTCAAATACCTCTACTTTCTTCTGTAGTAATCCTAAAATGGTGACAGGAAGAGAGGACCATCACTTCCTGACACTATTTAAGAAAGTCTGCAGAGGAAAATGGACATATTTGGGTCTGTTGCATGTGGAGGGGTTATGACCATGTTATGAGCATCTGTGGCTCAGAGCCAAACACTGAACTCTGTTCTGGGTCCCTGCACACAGAAATCATTATTGGTCTTCAAAATCCCCCTTTCACTCCTGCTAAGCTGAATGTGACTCTTTGAGACCACCTTTTCCCAATAGCTGCCACCACCTGATGAATTAGACTGAGTTCCCTTATCAGCACACCAGGACTTTGCTAAGTGATGGGGGAGTCCTGGGGTGGACCTGAATGCTGCTTCCCAAAGAGGAGTTGTTGTTATATTTATTTTTATCCCACTCTTTTCCCAGAACTGGAACTCAGAGTGGCTTCACAACATTAAAAACTGTACAGTTAAAAACATAGAAAAAGTATATTAAAAAGGAATTGAATTATTACAATATTAAAACAGTTATTAAAATAATAAAACACATTTTAAAAAGATAAAACTATCTTTTTATATGTATATAAAAACTGTAACAAATTTTTGAAATGCTACAACATCCCAGCCTGTCCTTATAACAATTCCTTAAAAGCCTGTATGAACAGGTAGGTCTTAACTTGCCGGCAGAAGGCCATCAAGGAGAGAGCCATTCTGATCTTCCTGGGCAGGGAGTTCCAGAGTCTAGAGGCAGCCACCAAGAAGGCCCTCTCTCATGTCCCCACCAACTGTGCTTGGGATGGAGAGAAGGGCCTCTCCAGAGGATCTCAAAAGCCGGGCCAGTTCCTACAAGGAGATACAGTCTGCCAAATAGTGTGGACCTGAGCCAAGTAGGGCTTTATAGGTAATAACCAGCACCTTGGATTGTGCCCGGAAACAAACTGGCAGCCAATGAAGCTGTTTCACTGGGAGTGTTGTGTGGTCTCTGTAATTGCCCTTGTTAGCAACCTGGCAACAGCTCTTTCAACCACTTGAATTTTCTGAATTTTCTTTGATAAAATTACCAGCTTGGTAGATGAAGGGAATGCTGTGGATATAGTACTGTATATGTTGATTTCAGTAAGGCCTTTGACAAAGTTCCCCATGACATTCTTGCAAACAAGCTTGTAAAATGTGGGCTAGACAAGGCAACTGTTAAGTGGATTTGTAACTGGTTGACCGAACGAACCCAATGGCTCCTTTTCATCCTGGAGAGAAGTGACCAGTGGAGTCCCACAGGGCTCTGTCCTGGGCCCAGTACTGTTCAACATCTTTATCAATGACTTGGAGGAAAAAATTGGGGGAATACTTATCAAATTTGCAGATGACATCAAATTAGGAGGAATAGCTAATACTCCAGAGGACAGGATCTAAATTCAAAATGACCTGAATAAACTAGAAAGCTGGGCCACAGCTAACAGAATGAACTTCAACAGGGAGAAATGTAAAGTACTGCACTTAGGGCAAAAAAATGAAATGCACAGATATAGGATGGGGGACACCTGGCTTAAGGAGACAACATGTGAAAGGGATCTAGGAGTCCAAGTAGACCACAAGTTGAACATGAGTCAACAGTGCGATGCGGCAGCTAACAAGGCCAATGCGATTTTAGGCTGCATCAATAGAAGTATAGTGTCTAGATCAAGGGAAGTAATAGTGCCACTATATTCTGCTCTGGTCAGGCCCCACCTGGAATACTGTGTCCAGTTCTGGGCACCACAATTCAAAAAGGACATTGAGAAACTGGAGCGTGTCCAAAGGAGGGCAACTAAAATGGTGAAAGGTCTGGAAACCATGCCCTATGAGGAACGCCTTAGGGAGCTGGGTATGTTTAGCCTGGAGAAAAGAAGGTTAAGAGGCGATATGATAGCCCTGTTTAAATATTTGAAGAGATGTCATAATGAGGAGGGAGCAAGCTTGTTTTCTGCTGCTTCAGAGACTAGGACCCGGAGCAATGGATGCAAGCTGCAGAAAAAGAGATTCCACCTCAACATTAGGAGGAATTTCCTGACAGTAAGGGCTGTTCGACAGTGGAACACACTTCCTCGGAGTGTAGTGGAGTCTCCCTCCTTGAAGGTCTTCAAACGGAGGCTAGATGGCCATTTGTTGGTGATGCTTTGATCTGGATTTCCTGCATGGCAGGGGGTTGGACTGGATGGCCCTTGTGGTCTCTTCCAACTCTATGATTCTATGATTCTATGAATACTCTTCAAAGGCAGCCCCATGGAGAGATTGTTACAGATGTTACCAAGGCATGTATAACTGTGGCCAGATCTGGCATCTCAAGGAATGGGCGCAGCTGGCGCACAAGTTTTAAATGTGCGAAAGCACTCCTGGTCACAGCAGAGACCTGGGCCTCCAGGTTCAAAGATGAGTCCAAGAGTGCCCCCAAACTGTGAACTTGTGTCTTCAGGGGGTGTGTGACCCCATCTAACACAGGCAGGATCCCTATTCCCTGATCTGCCTTCCGACTGACCAGGAGCACCTCTGTCATGTGTGGATTAAGTTTCAACTTGTTTGCCTTCATCCAGTCCATTACTGATGGCAAACACTGGTTTAGGACCAGGACACCCTCCTGCATTAAGAAGTTGGACATCATCCAACTGTGCTGAAGACATTGGTAAGGAGAAGGACTGGTGAATGGGTTCTTGTTTTCATTGGCAGCCTTATTTCTAAGATATCACTTTGGCCTCATACACAATGAATTTCCAGATGGTTAGCTGTTACAATATATGTACTCTATTTAAAAAAAATAATAATCTGTATATTATACAGTACTGCATTTTCACTCTTCTGCTGATATGGTGAGTATCCAAAAATACCATTTATGAGAAAACTGCATGACTTTAAAAAATGCTAGCCTATAAAGTTTAGCTTCTTGCATGCATAAAGGAACTGGAACTATATTTCTTTTTTTTAACTATGAAACCCCCACCCCACTCTATCTGAATTTTTTTCCAGACAGTTTGCTGTTATCCCTCATACAAACAGCATCAAAAGTTACAGTCAAAGAAAGGAAGTAGCACAAGATAAATGTCTGAAAATAAAGCTTGCTACTGGAAAATGTACTTTACAGGTTTCCACATGGCTGTAAAATCTTTCAGGTTTTTATAAAACAGTGCTAAATCATGAAGTAAGCAATATGGACACATTTCAAGATAAATCTTCTACAGCTTTTGCATAGGTGCATTCTTTTTTATTTAATCCACCACCTTGCCTGCACCTACAAAACCTACCACTGCTAACTTTGTGTATATTATTTCTTTATTGTATTTTTCCAGCTTTGGGTATGGCCGGGGGAGGGGGGGGAGGAAAACCCTGTTTATTTGGATTTTCTTATTGTCATTTTTTGTCATGCTCCTGCATTTATTTAAAAATGAAATGCTCCCTCCTTAGGAGACTGGCTCCCAGAGCAGTAACCACAGAAATTGCTACATTGCCTGCACTTTTGTTTGTATTTTAAACTTGCTGAATGCCAGCTTGGCCATTTTTTAAGAATATGGTGAGATTTGGGACAGCTTTTGGAGGAGCGCATTAAACTGACACAGTGTTTCCCAAACTTAGGTCCTTCCAGTGTTTTGGATTTCAACTCCCAGAAACCTGAGCCATTTGGACCAACAATCAGGAATTCTGGAAGACCAAAACTTCTGGAAGAAAAAGGTTTGAGAAACTGTGATAAAGGGTAAATTGGCACAATGTACTCCTTGGACCTTATCGCACACACAATTTTAAATGTTCTGGGGACGGAAGGAGGACGCTCGTGTGTGCACGCGTGCTGCAGAAAATGGAGTTTATCGCACACGAATACGTCCTCCAAGAGGCCCTGTTCTGTCCCCCGCCACGCACCCGTTCGCGTCCAGTCCTGATGGGTGCCATTTTTTGCCGACGGAAGGTAATACGTCAGGCAAAAATCATGCCCATCAGGACTGGACGCGAATGGGTGCGCGCCGGGGGATGGAACGGGGACTGTTGGAGGACTGAATTGTGTGCGATAAACTCAGTTTTTGGGCGGCCGTGCGCGCACACGAACGTCCTTCGGTCCCCAGAACGTTTAAAATTGTGTGTGCAATAAGGTCCTTTGTTTCTTGTCTGCAAACTCTATAAATATGAATAGGACCTGCATAGAAGTACATATATGAGAGCCAGTAATGGTTTGAAATTTGGACTAGGACTCTAGCAGACCAGGATATAAATCCTTACTTGGCATGGAAATTCACTGGGTGATCTTGGACAAGTCACACTGTCTCAGATTCAGTGAAAAGCCATATCAACCCCCCACTGAACAAATCTGATAAAGAAAACCCCATGCTAGGTTTGCTTTAGGGTCAACATACCTCAAAGGCGATTTGGAGGCAGAGTACGGCCATGACTCAATGACATAGAATTCTGGGATTTGTAGTTTTGTGAAATATTTAGCCTTGCCTGTCAGAGAGCTTTGGTGCCCCACCAAACTAGAAATCCCAGAATTCCATAGTATTGAGTCATGGCAGTTAAAGTGATGTCAAACTGGTAGTTAAAGTGATGTCAAGCTGCAGTGCAAATGCAGTCAGAGTCTGTCTGTGGCATATTTTTCTTCTCTCTTCTAAGTAGTTCTCCTCTCTATGTTTCTTCACTGTCACCTTCACTCATAAATTTACAGCCTACAACTCCAAACGTTCCTGGCTATTGACCATTCTGGCAAGGGCTGATAAGATTGGTAGTCCTAAACATATAGAGGACACCACTTTGAAGACGCATAGATTAATACCACGCACGCACACACACAATGGAAACTGTGCTTGGAAAATAAGGCTGATGGCCACCAGTCATATCCTTCTTTCTCTTCATTTCACAATGCATAATTTTGCAAGAGTTCAAGTGAACTCTCTCTCTGTTTCCCATTTTGCCCCTTTGCATTGTACAGTTTAGTTTGAGAAAAAGACTGTTTACTTCCAAAAGCTTGTCCTGGCACTTTTCTCACAATGTGCTAATTACAATGCCTTTGGTCCTCCTCTTGCCGGCTGCATCTGTGTTTACATATCTTCTGTGATCAGTCAGAGGCCTGATCTGGGGCCTTTCAGCTCCTTTCAAAACTAGTCCTCCAGGAGTTTAACCAAACTCTGTATCACTAAGATCAGTTACTCCCCAGAGTCTTCCCTGGTCAATTTCTACCATCCACTGACATTTTGACATAAATAGGCAGGCAAACGCTCCCTAGTCTGGAGATATGAAACTTGGGAAAGTGTGAATTCAAATGACTGTTGATAAATTGCTCTATAAGGCCTTCACTATTAATTTCTGTCAATAGACAGTAAAATGGCAGTGGCTGCTCAATGTGGTTCCAAAAACAACACATCTCTGCTCTGGAGTAAAGCACACAACACTGACAGATTGGAATTAATCTCGCTCAATTGGATATTGAGCTCTATCTAAGATTGCACAGCTGGGGATGAACAGAGGTATTGTTCTCACTCCAGTTTATGTACCATAAGCAGGATTGTGGCCCTCTAATAGGCTTGCAGTAGGGAATTTGACTTTTCTCTGGACACTACAGGAACAGGTCATTGCACCCTGGGGAAATTTGCAAAGGAAAGATATGAGGATGGGTGCGTCAGGATGCCAGTTCTTTCAGAGAGAAAAAAGTCTCAGTTTCTTATTTTTACATCTTGATTCATTCAAATACATATAGTTTGAAAACTTCAATGATTAGTTATGGAGTAAACTCCAAGATATCTTTAAGACTTACATTTACCAGTATGATTCATTTTATGGGCTGCCTTCAAACACCCATACAAACATCTATACCAAATAATTGAGCCAACATGTTTTAGTGAGCAAACTGCTGGATTAGGATTTGGAAGATCCAGGTTCAAATTCTCACTCAGTCAGGAAACTCCCTGGTAGGAGGTAGGGGGAAAATCTTTTGTCACTTCGGTTTTTAATATCTTGCAAGTGATTTTACCAATACAGAAAGTTTTGTAACCTCTGCTTTGAAAAGAAAAAAAAGCTCTGCTCTAAACATTTTTGCAAGCACTGATTTTAAAACATGAGAGGTTTTGTCAAACTAAAGATACTTTTCAAAGCAATTATAGTTTTCCCCCACCAAAAACTTTGTTTTTAAAGGATTGCCTCAATTAGCTAATGCCTACGTCTATTTATCGATTGATCGATCGATCAATCAATCTTTCTTTCTTTCATTCTTTCTTTCTTTTTTCTTTCTTTCATTCTTTCTCTCTTTTTTAGAGCCAAGATTGTAGAATCCTCTGCTGTAGTGACAATCACAATACTATTACTAATAATAATCACCATATATTTGAGGAAGGGAGGGAGGGAGGGAGGGAGGGAGGAGGAGGAGGAAGAGATAGACCAACAGGGTGATCTTATCTATGCATGTCAACTCTGATGCAAGCTTCGCTGAGTTTAATGGGGCTTAACAATTTTTAAATGCTAAGAAAATCCATCATATTCCAATATTGCTTTGTAGATTTTATTTTGCTGGGGTGGGGGGCAAAGTTGAAGTTGGGAGACAGACAGAGGCAGAGGGAAGGATTAGGAAGAAGATGAGTGCAGACTGAAGGAAGAAGGGAGTTGGAAGCAAAAGAGGATAAAACAGGGAAGAGAAGGGAGAGTAAAAGTACAGATATTTGGTACAGATAATGGGGAAAAGATACAAATAGTGATTGGAATTAAAGCTAAGTGAAATTTCAGATCAAACTAAACCTATTAGAATATGGTACTATTTTTATTACACTTATTTTAGCATTTATTGACTGAACTTCTTCATGTACTGAGTCAGTTTCCATTATTAAAATTAGGGGGAAGCATTTTTACTCTTGCTTTTTGTCACTACCTCATGCTTATTATCTTTTATCATGTTGTTTCCTATATCAGGAAAACCTGTCACTTCTATAATAACCATCACACTCTTTCCCTTTAGTCAAAGACAGGAACACTGGCAAATATCATTTTAAATCTTGTTTAAGCAGTATTTGCCATTGCTCTGCCTTGCATTCTTTTTCACTGGGAAACTGCCTACTCTGCAACAAGGGAATTTATTGCTATTTGCCAGGGATTGAATTAAGCTTTCTTTATGACAGCAGAATGGTGTGAAATGACCATAGCCAAGCCATTAGCTCCAAGCTCATAAATAGATGTCACTAAAAGTTTGTCTTTGAGAATGTGAAGGAGGAGAGTGAGGTTTGACCACGTGTGAACAATAGGTAGCAATGGCATGGAAGCTGTGGGACCTATATGTTGCACTACTTAAGAACAATACTAAACACATTCCATACTGCATATAGAAATAGAATATTTGCGGGAAATAATATTTAAGAACATCATGACACTTTGATTTGGAGGGGAGAAAAGCTCATGAAGGGAATATAGCTTTGAAAGCAAGATAAATGACTGACTCTTTTCACATCTTCATGCTCCCCTACAGTGTACTTGCACCTGTGTGTGCCCCATGGGTCTTTTTCTTCTGCCCTAGAGGTCACCTTTAGCTTCTATATCACACCTAAGGCTTTGATGGGGACAGCTCAAAAGATTTTCTTTCCCAAGACATACAGCCAACAGTTTCTACTTGATTTGTCAAGAAACACGGAGTCACCCATTCCTAGATAATGGTTTGCTTGTCTTTTTGTTTGCATGAAAAGTAGACATGAGCCTTCAGAGGCATTGCTGGGGAATGAAAAAGATTTTTTAATGCAATTTACAGGAAGAATGGATGAGACTTCACATGAATCTGTAATGAACACATACAGTCCATGGTTTATTTATGCAAAGATATGAAAGAAGGATTTCAGTTCCACACTTTGTCAAGCCCTTGGGTACTTTTTTCCATCTATCAGCATATCTGCAAAAAGGAGAGCGAGATTGAGAGATCCATCTATTTGTTTATTTTGGTACCACTGTTACTCTTTTTCCTGGAGATCAGTAGGTCAGACAATCAGGGGGATGATGGCTTCTAAAAGAATATGTTAACTGGAAGAAATATAGCTTCTCATCCCCCCCCCCTAATTTTTAAGACATAAAATATGTGTGATCATTTTCTCCTGGAAAACTTTTCAAAGGAAAAGATAAGAAGCCCATTCCATGTGCTGGTTTTTAAAATTTAGAATCTAACAATTATATTTTAGTTTCTATGGGTGAACCTTTTGATTTTATTAAAGGGGGACAAACTACTTGACAGACTCACCTTTGCATGCAACTTTCTCAAATATGGTGGTGCAACAAAACAGTAAACAGGCAAGGTTTTAGAAGCAAATGCATAGACATAAATCCAGTTACTAGTTCCAACTAAAATAAAAACACTGCATCAGCTAGAATGTGGAAAGTCAACCGTTATTCATGTTCCATTGATTTAAAGGGCATACTCTAATTAGGATTAGCTATTGGATTTACACTAGCATATTTACATTTCCAAAGGAAAATTACATTGTTTGATTCAAACTTTTAACAGAAGATGGTCCACTACAAATGCATACTACTTCTGTAAGAGATAACCCTTCAAATGTGCTATGCACTCTATATGTGCCTAGGTCAACTTTCAGCGATAGAATAGTGCCAAGGGCAGATTAAGGCTGAACATTGAAAAAACAAAAATAGCACAAAAGATCTACCCTAGACAATTGAAATAGTCAAAGATTTCACATACCTTAGCTCAAATATTGATCAGAATGGACATTGCAGTCAAGAAGTCAGAAGAAGTCTAGGACAGCCATTGTATTCCCCATCATCATAGAGGGATGTGAGAGGTGAACAACTGAATTGTGCTCCATCTTATGTTATAACTTGGTGTGGTTCTTAAGATTCTCTGTAAATGTGCACTAGATCTCAGTGGCCTCTTTAGGCTGGGCAAATAGTGTCAAGATGAAATCAAGCACTGGAAAATTTGAGTCTTCCAAGGATAGTGCTGGGATAAATCCCTCCACCACCATCACGCATTCAATCAACTCCTCATGGTTTATGGCAGAGGTCAACAATTGTAGGAGGCCTTGATGGGCACACTAGGTTAACTGAAAAACTTGGAGGGCAGCAGCACCCTCCAGTGTGCTTCCACTGCCAAAAACAATCAAGGGCATGGGAGCATTTTCACCCCCCCCCATGCTATTTTAGATCCAGGAGAGGCCTTTTTTGGTAATAGGAAGTCACATCCTATTAGGATGTTAGGAACTGGAGGCACTGCGTTGCAGTGGTTCCATTCCTTTCTCTCAGGCAGATTCCAGAGCGTGATGCTCAGGGACAGTCGCTCCTTAAAAACAGAGCTAAACTGTGGCATCCGCCAGGGTGCCATCCTGTCCCCAATGCTATTTAACATTTATATGAATACGCTGGAAGAAATCATCCGTAGACATGGGGCGGGGTGTTATCAGTACGCTGATGAAACCCAAATATATTTCTCCATGTCTCAGTCATCAGCGACGACAACAGATGGCATTTCTCCCCTCAATCAGTGTCTTGAGGCAGTAATGAACTGGATGAGGGAAAACAAGCTCAAGCTGAATCCAGACAAAATGGAGGTACTTACAGTAGGGGCTCCTAAACCAGATATTGGGTTGCAACCTCCAGTCCAGAAGGGGCTCACACTCTCCTCTAAGGACTGTGTTCGCAGTTTGGGAGTGCTTCTTGACCCGTCACTTCAGGTGACAAATCAAGTGAATGTGACGGTCAAGAGCACCTGTTATCAGCTTCGGCTGATACACCAACTGCGCCCTTTTCTGGAACCAGGAGACCTCAAAACTGTAGTACACGCACTGGTAACCTCAAGACTCGATTTTTGAAATGCGCTCTACATGGGGCTATCCTTGTGCCTAGTCCGGAAACTACAATTGGTGCAAAATATGGCAGCCAGGTTGGTCACCTGTACAACTAGGAGCAACCATATAACACCAATTTTGAAGTCACTGCACTGCCTGCCTATTTGTTTCCAGGCGCAGTATAAGGTGTTGGTTATCCACCTTTAAAGCCCTACATGGCCTGAGTCCAACTTATTTAAGGAATCACCTACTTCCATACAATCCGCTTTGTACACTATGGTCCTCTGGGAGGAATTTATTGCAACCCCTAAAGACCAGATTAGCTGCAACCTTCCAGAGGACTTTTTCCACAACCGCTCCCAACCTGTGGTGATGGTTTGCCAGACGAGATCCATCAGATTACCAAGCTAGACAGCTTCAAAAAAGCTGTCGAGAGGGATCTCTTCTGGCAGGCCTTTCCAGATTAAAGTACTCAGCCATACAATGATCTCTCCCATATATATTATGATTCTGTCCACCATTATGAGATTTAATGTTTTTATGTAATTTTAATTCTGATTAATTCTTTTTAAAGGGGGGATATGGTGTATATGTTTGTATGGTTTTAAATGTTGTATGCCGCTTTGATTTCACAAAAAGTGGGA
Organism: Sceloporus undulatus; assembly: GCF_019175285.1. Classification (NCBI taxonomy): domain Eukaryota; kingdom Metazoa; phylum Chordata; class Lepidosauria; order Squamata; family Phrynosomatidae; genus Sceloporus; species Sceloporus undulatus. Next base: position 38,919,595 of record NC_056527.1, on the reverse strand, counting down.
TATAAATAAAAGTTTTAGTATTCATTATTTTATTTATTCACTTCCTGTTTCTTCTTTTTTAAAAAAGTATTTTCATTGCCCAGGGAATACGAAGGAATACAAACACCTAGAAGGTGTTTGGTGGCATCTGGAGATAATTTTTTATCCCAGGGGGCCCACCTTGAGGGGGTCTACTTGCAGCCAACATGCCACTCTTTGCCTACCCATGGTTTATGGTCTCATTCTCCTAAACAGGTGATTCTAAGACCAGGACATCTCTGTAATCCACATATTACATGAATAATCCACCAGGAGCCCTGGTGGCACAGTGATTAAATCAACTCCAAGCAGTCTGGATACACTCGAGACCACAGCTTGGTTGATGGCGTACAAATCTTGGCTCAAAATCCATTATAGACCAAATAGATCTAGTCTAATTTGGTTTCTTTTATCTGATAATTATTATACTAACTGGTCAAAAATCTATGAAGATAAATTAAAATTAAAGGGCCTAAGTCTGGACTCTCTACTCCTCCTAACTGAGGAGGAATGCCTCAAGACAATTAAGAATTGTTTACTGAGTTGGGATTACAAGATGACTTATTCCACTCCTCCCAGAGTGTGCTCCCCTTCTGTATTTGGCATTCCCCCCTATTGTGGCAAGATGCCAAAGTACTTTCAATCATTGTCCTTTCAGGCTTCGAGGAAAGCTTTCCTCTTTGCAAGGTTGAATATTCACCCTTCCTGTGTCACTAGGGGTAGATATTTGAGGATCCCTTTTGCAAATCGAATATGTATATGTGAACTATCTCCAGATACACTCCAACATATTATATTTCTTTGCCCGCTGTATCAAAAACCGAGAGCGAAATTGCTAAAGAAACTATTGGAAATGAATTACTGCTTAACGGATATAACTATAGTACATTTATTGGAGGATTGTAATGTACAGATTACATGATTGATGGCCAATTTTCTAATGGAGGCAACAAAAATCTGGTACAAATTAAATAATGGTTAGAGTTTAGTGTTAGATGATTTTAAGAATGATAAATTTTAAAGTATTCATGTAGACTATTTTAGTTAATTTTGTATTGTATTGTTTGTTGTATATTGTCTATTGAGATGCCTAATAAAGGTTGATGGATGATGATGATGCTTGTATTGCAGCCACTCACTCACAAACCATAAGATTGTGAGTTCAATGCCAGCTAGGGGCTCAGGGGTCAACTCAGCCTGGCATCTTTCTGAGGTCGCTAAAATGAGTACCCAGCTTGTTGGGGGCAATTAGCTTACACTTTGTAAAACCACTTAGGGAGTGCTTAAGCGCACTGATAAGAGATAGAGAAATGTACTTGCTATTGCAAGAGATGACATGCTCTCTCGATCCTTTCCCTTACTGGCTGGCTGTCCAGGGCGAGAACCAACTAAGATGTGTCTGCAGTACATAATCAATGCATCCTTTTGGGAAGGTCAGTTCCTTGCTAGTTTAAAACAGGCAGTGGCTAAATCGTTGCTCAAAAAGCCTTCCCTTGACCCCCTGGATAGAAATAATTACCAGCCGGTTTCTCTTTTACCATTCTTAGGCAAAAGGATCGAGAGAGCTATTGTTATTCAACTCCAAGCAGTCATGGAGTAAACTGATTATTTAGATCCATTTCAAACCGGTTTCAGGGCAGGATATGGAGTTGAGACCGCCATGGTCGCCTTAGTCGATGATCTCTGTCAACAGGGGAAGTGTGACCCTGTTGGTGTTCTTGGACCTCTCTGTGGCCTTCGGTACCATAGACCATGGTATCCTTCTGGAATGCCTGAGGAAGCTGGGAATTGGGGGCACTGCTCTGCAGTTGTTCTGTTCCTATCTCTCGGGCAGGTTCCAGATGGTGATGATGGGAGACAGACACTCTTATAAAAGAGTTAAAATCTGGCATCCCACAGGGCACCATTCTGTCTCCCGTGTTATTTAACATTTACATGAAGCCATTGGGTAACATCATCTGGAGACATGGGGCGGGATTTTATCAATACACTGATGACACCCAAATATCTTTCTCTATGTCTCGGACTGCTTCAGTTTCTAAGAATGGCATCTCTCCTCTGAATGCCTGTTTTGGAGTGGTAATGGACTAGATTAGGAAAAACAAACTCAAGCTGAATCCTGATAAAACGGAACTACTCGCTATAGAGACCCCTAATTCAGGTATGGAGATTTGTCATTCAGTCCTAGAGGGGGTCACATGTCCCCTGAATAACTGTGTTTGCAGCTTGGGGGTGCTCCTGGATTCATTGCTCCAGTTGTCAGCTCTGATAGATGCGATGGCCAGTAGCACCTGTTATCAGCTTCATCTGCTACGCCAGCTGCGACCCTTCCTGGAGCCAGGTGACCTAGAAACGATAGTACGTGCGCTGGTAAACTCTCTATTCAACTTCTGCAATGTGCTCTACCTGGGGCTACCTTTGCACCAAGATCAGAAACTTCAATTAGTATATAATATGGCAGCCAGATTGGTACATCTAGGACTGACCATATTACACCTATTTTAAAATCTTTATACTGGCTGCCAATTAGTTTCTGGGCACAGTACAAGGTATTGGATATAAGCTTTAAAGCCCTACATGGCTTAGGTCCAGCTTACTTGAGGGAGCGTCTTCTTTCATATCATCCACCCAACACACTTAGGTCCTCTGGGATAAATCTACGGCAACCTAATAAAACCAGACTGGCTGTGGTTACCCAGAGAGCCTTTTCATCTGTCACTCCAAAACTCTGGAATGGCCTGCCAGAGGAGACCTGTCATATCACTAATCTTGACGCCTTCAAAAAGGTTGACGAATCTCTTCCAGCAGGCCTTTCCAGACTGACCTCCCACTCTACTGACATTAATATGAATAACTGTTCTCCTCCAGGAAGATGCTTCACATATAGCTAGATGGTCTTGTTATTGTATCCAATTTTTGATTTTTATTCTTTTTAACTTGATTTTATACTTGCTGACTGTTTAATTATGTTTTAAGATTGGGAGGGAGGCAAGGAAGGCTAAGGGATCATAATTTTCTGGTTTTATATCTATTTGTATTTTATTGTTATTTGCTTATGTTGTGACCCGCCTTGATACCTTGGGAAAGTGGGATTATTATTATTATTATTATTATTATTATTATTATTATTATTGCTTCTCCTTTCTGGCCATATAGTTTCTATGCAGTTGAAATTGCAGGATAGAATCCTGCAGCTTTATTTTTTTACAGCCCGGTTGATTGGAGCTATTTAGTGGAGGGTGACTGGAGAACATTGCCATGTAGAAGGGTGAGCAGAACAAGAAATATCTTCTGATTTAGAGGACACTTATTTTAAAGAAGTGTAAACTGTAATGAGGACTCAAGCAGTCCCAGTGCCAGTGAGGCAAGATAACTTTCTCATAGGAGTTGTGCATGGAAATTGGTTAATTGATGATGATAATAATCATTCCCTGGAAATGACCAGGAGCAATTTGAGTATTGGGCAACTAATTTCCTGGGGCAAAGATGGTTAAGAGGATTTGCCACAAGTGCTGCAACATAACAGGGCATCCTCAGTGCAATGAAACCATTATCAAGAACAGCTTTCCTGAAACAGATATCATCCCAGAGTTGTTATAGTACAACTCTCATCATCCATAACCAGCGCTGTGCTGTCTGGTTATGATGGGAGTTGTTAATCAATATATCTAGAGAATAAGAGGCTGTATTGAGAAGGTTTGCTTTGGAAAACTCATGACAATCTTTTGCTCCTTACCAACCTGAGCTGGATTTAAACCAGCAACTTCAGTGCAAAGGTTAAACATATAACCCACACTGCTTTCCCAAAATAATAGCTGTTTTTAAAAAAGCAGTCTTACTTAATGTAGTCTGTTTTCAGCTCAAAAGATCTTAGAGGGCACAAGTCCATAATGGGCATATTGGCACATAACTGGAATCTCTGCTGTAATCAGGCCAATCTCAATAAATAATTGCTAAGATTTGTTTTAGACAAATCACTTGATGGAACTTTTTTTGTTATTTTTAGAATTTGCCATGATTAAAGAAGTGAAGACTGGAAACAGACGGCTTGGGCTAAAGGCAGTCATGCTTTCAAATGTGACGGAAAGGAACAATATGAGAGCCAACTATGCACCTACAAAAATAGCCCCATGACAAACCATCCTTGAAATATTTCACCTACTGTTTATTCTATGGTGTGTGTGTGAAAAGACAATTAATGTGCCATGAACTCTTTCTGCATCCAAAGATATGAGTTTGTTGGCACATTTTAAAGTATGTATGAATAAAAGGATCACATGAGCTATGTTGTAAGGGAATATTGATTTCTATGGTTGTGGTTGCTGAGTACCTTCAAGTAATTTTTGACCTATGGCAATCTTAAGCCAAACCTATTCACAGGATTTTCCTGGCAGAATTTGTTCAGAAGGGGTTTTGCCCTTGTCTTCCAGTGAAGTTGAGAGAGTGTGACTTGCCCAAGGTCAGCCAGTATGTTTCCAAATGCCAAGCGAGGATTCAAATCCTGGTCTCCCATTGTCCTAATCCTACACTCAAACCACTACACCACACTGGGCTAAACCCAGTTCGTAATCCCAACTAGAATAGCCTATTGAGTGTATAGAATTTAAAACAAATGTTACCTTATTATCTGGCAGTTGAGTCAATGTTTCTATGTCTTTCATGTTTCAATGTCATTCATCCAAACATCTCTCAGGTCTGGCATCAAATTCCAAAGTAGCTTCCATAACACTGTAATGAGATGGGTGAAAGGAGACTGTATCATCTAGAAGATTCTGGATTTATGGGTCAGAAATATTATTTTCCTGCCCATGTGTGTTTTGAAAACAGGGTAGCATTTACATCACAATATTCTTCAAGGCAGCAGTGAAAGATGCCTGTGAAATATGTTAACGACTGTCTCAGAGCACAGGAAGCTGTTATAGCAAGTCAGACTAGTGGTCCATTTAGCTCACTGTATTCACACTGACAAGCAGCAGCTCTCTACTATTTCCAGCATGGATCTTTCTCAGCCTTATTTTCTAGATGCTAGAGACAGAGGGCCCTGGCATACTGCACAGTTTGCACTATGGTTCCATTTAACTGCCATGACTGCATCCTATCAAATCCTGAGATTTGTAGTTTGGTGAGGCACTAGATTTCTCTGGCAGAAAATTCTAAATGCCCTGCCCTAAAATAAAAATAAAAAAAACAGGATTCCATGGGATGTTGTTATGGCAATTAAACTTGAATATACTATATATTTGTGTAGTATGAAGTGCTCCAGAATGTGAGACCATGTGCTTACAAAATATACATTCTTCCATCTTCATTCAACATCCTTCTCAAAGACATAAGATGCATCTTTCCTCTGTCCCCTTTCCCTTCAAACGAATTCTCAAACTATTGTTCCTTTATGTAGATCATATCCTTTACTTTCTTTTTATCCTTCTCTGCCCTGTTTGGCTGTCCTCCTTTTTCATGTTGAAAACAGCCATCTAACTTGGAAAATCACATGTCACGCTCCATGTTTTCAGGTTCCAGGATTCAGGGCACAGCCCATTCATTCATTGTATCCATACAAGTGGATAAAAAGTAGATGCAGAGGACACATTCTAGAACAATAAATCACAGGAATCACACTGTAGAGAAGCAGTAAATCTATGATCCGAAGGGCCAGAATAAGTGCATAGAAAAAGGCGAGTAGCAGTCAGAATCTGAGGCAGCTACTGGGGGAAAATCAAGAACTAGAGAGATTTTTCACACCAAAGATGGTTTGTTTAGACTGCAGATCCAGATCTGAGGATAGGGGACTGGAATTGATCTTTAGGAGTCAGTTGACTACTGTATATACTCAACTATGTCAACCTCACGTATGAGCTGAGAGGAGGTTTGGGGGCCAAAATTATGGATTTTCATATTATTATTATTATTATTATTATTATTATTATTATTATTAACCTTTATTTATGAAGCGCTGTACATTTACACAGCGCTGTACATGCAATCTTTTTAGTTAGACGGTTCCCTGCCCTCAGGCTTACAATCTAAAAAGACATGACACAGAAGGAGAAGGGAGTGGTGGAGGGAAAGGGTAAGAAGTCCAGCAGTTCCTCTCAACCTCCGAGGCCTGGACCAAGGCAGATGGACTGGAGGGAGGGCTTGGCTTCAAAATGGAAGGTTAATCATTATCCAGGGAAATGTCCTGTGGATAAATTGAGTGCAAAATTTAGGGGCATGCAACAAAAGAAGTAAAGGATGAATCAAAGGAAAATGATGCTAAAGAACTTACAAAATTATGGCAGGCATAGCTGTTTGTGCTCACCCTAAAGGCTGGATAGATGAGAGAGCAGAGGAGGGTCGGGTCTTTTTTTAGGTGCTCCGAGGAAGGTTTAATCTCTCACCTTTCACCAGGTGACTGTTCCTTTTTTTAATAAGAGTTAAAGTACAGTATACACCGACCCATTAATAAGTCGACCCAGGTTTTTTGAATAATTATTTTGATTAAAATTTCTAGACTTATATATGAGTATACATAGTAAATGCTTAGGGAAACTGGTATTGCAACACAGAACAAATCTATGAGGGTTGGAGTTCACTCCTTGTGGTAGGAACAGACTTCTGGGAGAGTTAAAGTTCTGGCATTTGAATGCTACAGGCTCTAGTTCAAGTTCAAGGGAGGATAACATTCACGGCCAACACCATTTGAGGCTAAGACCCTTGGGGTCCTGCTTCAGGAAAAATATCACCTCCTTTCTTTACCTATCCCAAGTTGTAAGAATTGTGATTAATTATTCAACAGCAACATTACATTGCTGGAATGCACACAAAAGAGAACTATAGAGGTAAGAGATGCAATGATGTATTACCACTTCCTTCAAGTACTTGCAGAATGATTAAGGATTGCCCTCTATTTTGTGATTAACATCTGAACATCTCCAGATGTAACATCCATGAAAAATATTAAATGCTAACAAGGCATGCCCAAGTTCAGATTTCATTGAGTTATGTGTCTGTGAAGGAAGTCCAAGATTAACTGCATTAATTATGTTTATGATAAAGGAGGTAAATATATTGTGCAGCATTTTATCTGCTAGCAGGGTATGTTTCTTATGATGATCTACTGTCTGATTCCTCCATGCTACTATACCTGGTGCCACTTCAGTATCTGTTTTTTGATGTGCTCCTTAAAACACATTTCCTGTGAAGACTTTGTGTTAACCTATTCACACATTCTAACAGGTTTTATCTGCCTCTTTTATTTCAACCCCCATGACAAAGCTTGACAGGCATTTTTTTTTGAAAGTATATTCCTTTGAATGAGTTTATTAACTGTTTATCAGAGTTAAGACCCACAAGGTAAAGTGCAATCTTCTCATAATGAATTTCAAGCACTAGCCATTCCCTCTATTTTCACAAAATGAGTGAACTATCTACCCCTTTACCAATCTTCTTTGGACTTTAGAATACAGTAGTACCTTTCCCTGAAGTGGAATTTGTATGTACTTTAGAACTACAGTGGGCCTTTGCTATTTAGTAGGATTTGGTTCCCGGAACAACCCCATATGGATACCAGAATCTGTACTCAAAATACAATGGCAAAGTGAAATTGTGTCCTTTATATCTTGCAATTTTGGGGAATTCATGCAGCCCTTAGAGGGCCTCATGTGCAGAAAATTGGCCCACAGCGCAACACAGTTGCCTATACATAATGTAGGCACTTCATGTGGTCAGACTGGATCACATTGGAGACCCCTGAATGGTTAAAAAAAGTCTTATCTAACAAAAGATAACAATAATTATGGTGCTACCACCAAGATGTCTCTGTCTCTTGTAGCCAGCTTGCAGTTACACAAAGCTTTGGAAAGTTACTTTTAAAACTATCACTCTTTCCATCTATGAAGCTGCAAATACTGCTGATAAAACACAGGGTCAGGCTCTGCTCTGTCCAGAATTCCACCACACACATACAAATGCACATCATTCATGCACATATCATTCATGCATTGTCTTCCTTCTACATCAGACCTAACCTAGCCATGTCCCACATAGAGTTTGGCAAAAGAAATCAAACTCTACCTAAACAAACAAATAAAAACAACAACCACTGATGAATATCCACATTTTCACCACATAATAGGGTGAACATGCTCATTTAAGAATAAATTCTATCTCTGAAATGATCTTGTGACAAATGATAAAAGCAGCTACATTAAATTACATTTTCCTACAGAAATGCACACACCTCTTTGATACATTTTTTTTCGCTCTGCCACTTTCCTCAATCCTTTTCCATTTAGTTAAATAAATAAATGTTCTTTAGCTCGATGTTAGTTGTGCAAAAATTAGAATTACATGAGACGAGCTCTAGGTTCTGCACTACCAGATCTCAGAAACTGTCAATGTATCAGCTTTGAGAATATAAGGGTGGTTTCTTTTTTTAACCTTGGGTACTTAACTTCTTGCATCTTGAACAAAGAGCCCTTTAATGTTTCTTCTCCCTCATGTGTTTGTTTAGTTCTGCTGGCATTTGCTCTTTCTCCCATTCCGTGCCCACTTCAAAGCTCAGCCTTTGTAATAATCTTTCCTTGTAGTGAGATTACTACTGTTCATGCAACTCAATGTGCCTGTATTGCTTTGATTAACATAGAAGGCAGCATCTTCTGTCACACCAGAGGAATTTGTATTGTATCCCTTCAGTATAACAGGACTAAATGCATGAAAAACTGAAAACTGAAGTTGGAAGCAGGGGAGAGATCCTGCTCTGAATGCCTACCAGTATTTCCTTCCCAACATATCTTAAAACATATGTGTGTCAACCATTTTGTGCCTTCTGGTTCTTCCTCTATTCACTGTTTATACATTAAGTGGGATTTGGTAATCTTATGCCCTCCATATGTTTTGAACTACAACTCCCATCAGCCACAGACACCAGGCACCCAGGAGTAGCCATTTTAATTTGGACATGGGAGTGGCTGTGCTGTTCAGGAAAGAAAAGTGAATATATGAGACCCACAGTCCACATGTTGCCCAAGCTCAAATACTTCTGTTGAAAAAGATCTCATCTTCTCCTGAGGCAGTCAAGTCTTCTCTTGAATATCTGTGACACAATTCACAGCTTTATTGTATTTAGCTAGTGGAGATATACCCGTTCCTATAGAATCAATGAGTATATGATATTTTCTCTACAAGGATTCCTGGATGATCTTTGCTGGGGCAGTTTGCTGGTAGAAAAACCCACCAATTACACATATGACTAATTTTGCATGAAAAAAGATCACAGTAGGATGGACAGATTGTGGCATGGCAGGGATGTAACTTTTCCCCAAAAGGTAAGTGACAGGAGAAATAAAAGAAGAGGTGAATACATGGCAGAGAAGATGGTAACAAATCATATCTGTTTAGCTGTCTGTCCATCCATCCATCCATCCATCCATCCAAACTTTTCACAGCCCTGGGACTGAAGGTGATTTACAAACAGATGCTGCTAAAAAATTGCATCGTACAAAAATTAAAATATAATTAAACTATCAATTCAGGCCAAGATCCTGCTTGGGAAAAGAACAAACTACAGGAAAACACAGCAAAGATCCCAGTCACTTTATTACTAGGAGAGGACTGGATACATCATCAGTCAGCATACTGCCCTCCAGCTCTTTGGAAATCCTTTGAAGGGGCTCCTGGGCTTGAAAAGTATGTTTTGAGGGACACATTCAGTTGTTGCAATGATGCAATAACCATAAATGTGAATTCCAATAATGTAAGTCTGGCTTACAAAATCATAGATGCTGGAAAAGTGCCAATCATAATTAAAAGCAACTTAAAATAGTATCTATTATTTTTTAAAAACATATTATAAAGGTGCTTACCTCATGAGCTATCACATTTCAAAGGCCAGTTAAAACAAAGTAAGTCTGAAAGACAGCAAGGAGAGTACCAGTCTAGCCTCTCTAGGAAAGAAGCTGAGGCAGCTACTGAGAAGACCCTCTCCTGTGTTCCCACCAGATATACCTGTGAGGATGGTGGGTCAAGGAGGAATACCTCCTCAGAAGATCTTAAAACATGTGCAGGTCAGATAATCTGACATTTCTTTTCTTATCAAACCAGAAGATATAGAAAGGCCACCTAGTTCTTTCTCCTATTCCTTCCATCTTACTTCCAGGCAAGGTCCTTGTACTCAAACTGTCTTGTCAGAATAACAGTCTTCATTATGATCATTGCCAGTGTGCAACTACCAAAGACCAGGAGGGACCAAGTTGAACTATGTTAAAGCAATTTGTATGACACTGGAAACTTTTTGCAAATGAAACCCATGAGGACCAAAGGATGCTGCAGCAAAAGAACAACCAACTTGATCTAGCAAAAACATCGTCTTTGGGGGCTTCTTAATTAATACCATGTATGGTTCATGAGATTCATAATATAAGCAAAATAGTCCAGGCCCCAGGAAAGAATAGACCGCATCTAAAAATGGAACCACTAGCTTTAGATCTTGCCTTTTCATTGTCTCTCAGTCAGATCACTCAGTACTGTACTACACACCTCCAGGAAGTGGGAGCACAGGAGCAAGAAGCAGAAGTGGGTCTCACTAGTGCTCCTCTTCATTGCCACCAATGCCACAGAAGGGTTCATGCTTTCTTAAGGACTTCTAAAGGACTCTTTGGTTACCTAAAATCAGTCTACTATGATTGATAATTTTCTGATTTGGACCTTTTTCTTTTGCAAAATGGGTTTCTGCCTCTGGGAATGGGAATAATTCATGAAATGTAAACAAAAACTGCTTTTGAAATCACTCCCTGCAATGGTTTGGGTTTAATTCTGATCTGTCCAGCTTTTTGTTAGCTTAATACAATAATAATGTTGAAAAAATGTTTTACTTGTATTCTTTTACCATTATTTTTTTTTAAAAAGAAGTGGGGGGGGCATATGAACAAAAGATTGACTGGAATTGGCTTGCACATGTTAAAGCCATGTGTCTTGATTCCTTCATTCTATAAAATTTCAAATGTAATGCCTCCCCAGATGCTTAGCTTTGTAATTCATGGCAGAAATTCAAAAGGAATATGAGCTGCTTTTCTGCCACTGAGTAACATGTATTTATTGGATGTCTTTGCTTTCATACTAATTCAAATCTCTCTTCCTCTGTGTGAAGTCACAGTAGATCTACCTGAGTCTATGGCTGTTTTTTCTCCTCCTTGCTGCACAAAACTAGAGTGAAATTCCAGAGAGCCCAGAGGAGGACATAAACAGTCAAAACTCCTTGAAGTCCTATAAAAGATGCTGAAAGTGATGGTTTCCTTTCATTTGCACTGAGACAGTGACAGACAAATCAGTAGAAAAGGCGAAAAATACCATTTACTTACTGTAGCAGCAGGAAACCGGGCAAAGAAAATAATCAGGACTTGAATTCTTGGGCCTTTAACCTGCTAGACAGACAGTTTTTCTATAGTTTCAACTCTGTGCACGTTTGTGTGCTGGTGGAGCAGCAAAGGGGAGGCAGAGGAACTGAAAGCATGTGAGACTGGTGGAACTCCCACCGTTAAGAGTGCAGCTGTACAAACATAGGCAAGGCTTTGTTAAAGTAGGGTGGGCAAGAGGCTGAAGCTCTTGAGCTGATCTGACCTATTAAACCCCTCACAAAAGCCGTACCTGAGCAAAAGCCAGAAGTTATGTGCAAATGTTTTAAACAAAGCCAATAACCATATATTTCCTTCCTTTGCAATAATAATAATAATAATAATAAATAAAAATAAAAATTGAAGGCTGGAAGAGAGTGGGTGAAACAAAAAAGGAAGGGATGCTGGAGCAGCTAGATAATTTCAGAAATTGGTATAAGTAGGTGCTTGAAATGACTCAGTGGTGAACACTTGACTACCTGCCAGCAGGAGTGGAGGAGAAGCGGATAGGAACTAATAACTCAGTTATGTCCCTTGGAAAGGTTTAAAGGTTATTCAATAAATTAAGTGGAATGAAGAAGGCAGAAGCTGGATCCACAATGATGCTACTTGGGAAGAATCCAGTAATATTAAGTAGAGCAGTGGGGCATGTTTGTGTAAAAGCTTGTTGGCATACAGAACACACTGCATCATTTGGTTTCTTAAAAATGCAATACTCCAAGGAGGGCTTAAACACCTGCCTAAAAGTCAGTGCCTGTGCCATGACCAGTTTTTGGAAATTAATTCTTTTGCCAGAGTGGTGTAGTGGCTTCAGTGTTGGGCCATGTCTCTGGAGACCAGGGTCCACATCCCTGTTCAACTATGGAAATCCCTCCAGGATTTGCAAAAACAAATTTGAATTTAAAATCTAGAATGGGTGAAATAATTGCACTTATTGGAAGGAGATCCTTACAACAGAAAAATCTTGCTAGCTGCTGCAAGAAGCTGTTTTTTTGCAATGGGAATCAAGTGTTATGGAATATATCTTCATTAGTCATAAGGGACATATTTTAAATGCTCAGCTGAGTGTCTTTCTAACAGAGCATTCTTTGAACATCGGCTATTTTGGAAGTCACAGAGCTGCCATCATCACTTTCCCCCTAAAAAGGTTTCTGAGATTCCCCCCTACACACACTCTTTCCACCCCTTTTCCAAACATTTCTGAACTCTGGGTGACCTCTTCTAAAAACCCACTCCTATCACCTCCAAATACACAGTGGAGTTGCAGCCAAAAAGCAGAGCAACCCGTTAAAAACAAAAGGAGTGAATGCAATGGGACATGAAATGTACCAAGGTTAAAATGAAAATCAGGTGGCTTAAACCCAGAGAAAACTAAAACAAAACACATGGATCAGAGTATGAAAACCAGAGCAAAATGATGCCGTCCTTTGCAGCTTGCGCCTTCTCTTGCACCCCAGTGGATCAAGCCTTCCAAATACACGAGGGTAATTTCACACCTGGGATTTATGAAACAAAGTCGATGAGAGCAAAGGGAGTCACATCACTCCCATAAATGATCAAATTCTACCAATTACAGGAAGGTGTTAATCCCCCACTGACCCTGTAGCTGTTGGGGCAGCCTTTGGAGTCAACATCAAGCAAGAAGTGTTTAAAGATGTTCCAGAAGCATTTCAAGAAGTGAGGGTAATTTATCAGAGCTGGCTCCAGGATCTGGCAGCTACCTGCAGAAGAAGTGTGGTTAGTTGCAACTACTGAAGGTACAATGCTACTGTTCCTTCCATTTTACAGCCTGGAAAACTGAGTAATCATAACTGAGTTTAGCACCTAACTGAAGTGCAGCTATAACCCAGGTCATCCCAGACCCACTTCCAACTTGCTGTCCACTGAATACATGTAAATCTTTTGTGAAAATATTGTGTGGGTTCTTAAGCAGTAATTCTGAAAGGTGCTAAAGGGCTTACATAAAATGCATTTGGGTAGACATTGAAGTTAACACTGCATCCCCCTGCTACCTTTGATCAGGTTTTTTTTTCAGAATCTATATATAAATTCACTAAAATTTGTCATAACTCTTTTTTGCTCACTGCCTTGGTTTTGTGGAAAAAATGGAGACATCTCTTGGCTCCCTACCCTTCCCCTTTACGGCCTTTTCTTACTCACCCTCTTTTCCAGAGCCCAGAAAAATACACACAGTTTTGAGGCTGAGAGGATTATAGCCTGTATGCAGTTAGGGACCTGTTCCACAATGGGACAACTATCACAATGGAGCAACTAATCGGTACTCTGGGCCCTGGCCATCAGAACTGGTATCAAATAATACAAATACTGTACAACTATTCTTAAAGAAATTGGTTCAGATACAGGAATATCTTCGCTCACTTACTTTTTTTGAAAACATGTGTGTCTCTCCGGCTATATATTCTAAAGGCCAAATAGCATGTATATATAATTGTCTGCTAGAAGAAACATTTGGGAACCCAATGCTTCATAAGGCAGGATGGGAAGCAGAACTTTCCCTTTCAATTGATAGTAAGACCTGGGAAAATATATAGACTCATTTACCATTTAAAACTAAGTCCATTGCCATTGCCATTAAAGAGAACACTATCAAGTTGGTCGATCAATGGTACTTCACCCCAGTCAAATTGGCTCGTATGTCCACCAATGTTAATCCAAAATGCTGGAGGGGCTGTGAAGGTAGGGGAACCTTTGTACATATGTGGTTGGATTGTCCCTTAGTGCGTGAGTATTGGACAGAAATTTTACAAGTGATTTCCAAGATCACTAAACAAAGTATACAACTATCCCCACTCCTGCTCCTGTTCTCCATTTTTAGGAATGAAAATAAAGCCCTGCAGCATAAAGAACTTATTAGTTTGCTTCTGGCTGTTGCCAGGCCTGAGATAGCCAGGAACTGGAAAACGGGAAAGTTGAATATTGCAGGATGGTGGACTAGACTCTGGGACTTGTGGTTAATGGAGAAAATGGCAGATAATAACAACCGAGCGAGAGGCTTACACTCTGGATTGACCGTCCATAAGATTTGGCACCCATTTATTGAATACTTTTATTAATTAAAATAAAATAAAATAAAATAAAATAAAATGCATTATGCAAGAGGATCTTGTAATACCTCTGGGACTAACTGAGCAAAAGAAGTTGTAGCATAAACTTTCATAGTCTAGGGCTGTACCTGCACTGCAGAAATAATCCAAGATGACATCACTTTAACTGCCATGGCTCAATGCTATAAAATTCTGGGAATTGTAGTTTGTTGTGGCACCAGAACACTCCGACAGAGAAGGCAAAATGTCTCACAAAACTACAATCCCAGAATTCCATAGCATTTAGCCATTGCAGTTGAAATGGTGTCAACCTGGATTAGTTCTACAGTGGGGATGCAGCCTTGGGACCGTATCGCATGGAGTAAAAAAGCTGGCTTACCTTTCCTGAATTGAATTCTAATTTGGGAGGCATATATAAATTGCCACTGAAACAGCCGCCTACATACAGCCCAGATGTAGACCAGGTCGAAGCCATGCCCAGCTGGCCCTTTTTGAAAATGGGAACTTCCAAATGTAAAAAAAATGGCTGTCGAAGTGTCTCTGGGGACCCGGGCTGTATCTGGGTGGCGGTTTCGGCAGCGATTTGCATATGATAGGATCTGGCTGCCTCCCAAATTAGAATTCAATTCAGGAAAGGTAAACCAGCTTTTTTATCCCGTGCAATAGGGTCCTTGGTCTGCTTCCTCAAATGCATGGAGTGAACTAGTGCTCAGGAAGGACCTTTATAATCAGAAAGTATGAATAGCCACAGAAATGCAAAACTTGTGGATGTGGTAATGAGGTAGTCTAAAAGGTACTGTAAAATCCTTTTGCATACTGATATTGCAGACTAACACAGCTATGACTCTGAATAAAACCCACGGTTTATTCTGGTGAGAACCACCAATAAGATTTTTGAAAAACACCCACCACCACTTTAGTGACATTGCCTCAATCTGAGGAATGAAAATCAGTTGCAGCTTCATTTCTGAATGAAATGAAAAAGCTAAGTTCTCTCAAAGCTACTGTTCCTCATCCTGCACATATTAACTGTCACCTATATTGCTACTTCTTTCCTTAACCAAACACTAAAGACAGGAAGAAACTATGTTTATAGAAAGGACAAGTAAACCTCTAGAAGTGGTATGGGACAACAGATAGTGAACTTATTGTGTTTAAAAATATATTAACATTTTTCAAGGGTCAAGTTTCATAAGAGAAGCAATGTTTTTCTTGGGGAACTTTAGCCCGACTTCAAGTGTTTGAAGCTCTGCCTAAGATCTGTGTCCTGTCTGCACTGTTAATCTCCCATCTTCTTTGATGTTTCTATACAGTAAGGCTACCTGAGACCACTCTGAATGCTCATAAAAAGATGAGAACCTCTCGTAATACTTTCTGCTGGTGGTGGAGTGAGATGATGAGGTGTTTAAGTAAGCAAGCAGAATATATGTATATGCACACACAAACATGCACAAAATCTCTACATACAATATATTCAGATCATATAAAAAGTTCCTTGTCCATACTTTTTAAACTTTCCCTCTATATTTTTTACCTTTATGTTTTCTTTTTACCACCTTTTTTCTTTAAAAGTCAACAAACATCTTGTGATGGTCACAAGCTGGGATTTTTTTAAAAGCTTGGTTGTTGTTCTGTGCCTTCAAGGCATTTTTGATTTATGGAGAGCCTGAGGCAACCCTATCACAGGGTTTTCCTGGCAAGATTTGTTCAAAGGAGTTGAAGGCTTTCATGGCCAGCATCCGTAATTTTTTGTGGGTTTTTCGGGCTATGTGGCCATGTTCTAGAAGAGTTTATTCCTGATGTTTCACCTGCATCTGTGGCTGGCATCTTCAGAGAATGAAGTCAACCTGATGGTAAATAATATAGTCCAACCTCTGAGCCTCCTATGCCTCAGAGAAGCCACAGAGATGCTGCAGTATACCATAAATGTAGCAAGTATATTAAATGCCAGAAACATTGGTGCCTCTTTGTATATATACCTGTCCAATGATTTTTTAAAGATCCCCCCCCCAATTCAATCAAGTATTTATTTATAGTATTCATACTCTGCTCTTTGGCTAAAAAAGCTCCCAGAGCAGATTATACATTGTTAATTTGGCAGTTCCTTACCTAGGCTTACAATCTAAATAAGAAACAACACACGAGGAAAAGGGGACAGCAGTGGGGGAAGAGATTAAGTCCAGCAAATCCGATGGTGAGACTCTTCTCTGTGTTCCATTAATGGAGGCTATAACCACTGGGAAGATGTGGTAGGGCGCCTTCTCTGTTGTGGCACCTCAATTATAGAACACCCTTACTTCAGAGACCCAAGTAACACTAACATTGGTGTCATTCTGGCACCAAATAAAAATACAGCTTTTTATAATAAAGTGAAAAACTATCTTACTCTGGAACTTGTGGAACTGGTTTATTTCAATTTGGACAGTTTTGTGAAGTTACCTCCTTGTCAGCTAGTACCAACTATGTTCAAGAAAATACGGCAATTATTACCCATGTGGATCCTTTCCTCCCTCTCTTCTTTCTTTCCTTTTACCTGAAAGCTGGAGATACAGGACTGGAACAGGACTGTGGTAACTCACAAATCTATGTTACATTCTGAGCTCCGATTCCCAGTAGACATCCTCCCAAAGAAGGCTGAATGCAATGGGGGAAAATGTTTTAATTTGTTCCATATGAAACAAATTACTGTAGATGGAGACAAATTGAGAAGGTGGTTAGAGTTCTGGGTCCTGAGACTGCTATGGTAAGCTTTGTCAAGGAAACACAGATTAATGGCATTAAAATTAATGGGAAATACATTTTAGTTCTTTACTGATGGAATTTTGCTTGGCAGTACTAACCCAAATATCAATTAATTTTAAATGATTTAAAGAAAGCAATCCTCAACAAATCAGCATGCAGTATAGTTTCAAAAGTTTTAAACAGTATTTCTCAGTGGGTGAAGAGCCTTTTCCAATTTGAATTACTCATTGGGGTTTTCTTTGGGGGGGGGGAGGGGGAGGAATTTCCAGCAAAATTTTGCAGAGGTATATAAATTTTTAAGTCCCTTAGCTGGCTGTCCAAACATTGCATACACTGTTTACAGTGTACACGTTTTCTGAAATATAATGTTCATTTGTAGATCCACTTCAGAAGTCAGATATCATTCCTTAGAAGCTTGACAAATTGGTGACTAATGCTTTCCATTTTCAGACTGCAGACATTAGACCACAAAGTTTCTGTAGAACTCAGGATTTTTCCCTATATAGGGTTATGCATGCACCAGAAGATCTGGCATAGCTAGATAAAAGAGATGAAACACTGGAAATCCTGAGAACACAAAAGTGACGAAACGAGGAAGACAATGCATGGTTTTAAGATATGGGCAGCATTTTCTGAGGATGAGGTTCAAAGAGTAAACTTTGCTAGCTCTGTAATTATATGAGTGCTGTAAAATGCACAACTGTGGACTAATCAATAATACAAGCACAATATATTTAATACAGCATTAGGCAATATTTTTTATCATCCAACATTTCACAAGATTAAAACTGGGACATGGGGCCACCCAATATCAGAGTGAAGTCAAGATGGCAAAGATTATTAAGGAGGAATGACTCACAAGCTAGGAGAGACTTGTTTTTGCTTGAGCATACTGTACTGAGAAGAGCAAAATTCTATGCCTCCTCTCCCCCTTGCTGAGTTAATGGATTACAAACTACTTTTGCACTTTGAACTCAATTTGTAGCAATTGAGGTAAGCTGAAATGACAGGAAGAGTCCCCAAGAGTCATTAGGAAGTCATCCAGATCCATCAGTCCCATGAAACAGACTGAGCTATTCAGCCCCCCACACTTATAGAGGTTCTGTGCCTAAAGGATACATCTATACTGTAGAAGTAATGCAGTTGAATACCACTTTAAGTGCTGTAGCTCCATCCTATGAAATCCTAGGATTTGTAGTTTTACAAGATCTTCAGCATTCTGTGCCAAAGAATGCTGGTGCCTTACAAAACTACAAATCCCAGGGTTCTGTAGGACAGACCCTTGGCAGTTAGTGATGCCAAATGACATTATTTCTACAGTACACATGCACTCCTAGTGAGCCTTTACTCAATTAACAGGCTATACAGACTGGCAAGAAATGGTGGCGTCAGGGCGAAGTGGGGGTTTGGCGACTGCCCGCTCTGACTCCACCCTGATGGCATCACACTGCCCACCTGCCCAGACAGCAGGCAGCATCATTATGTTTCTGTGGTACCTCCCACTGTCAAATCGTCACATCTGAACCCAGTTTGATTTCTCAGAGTTCTCAGTGATCCAGTGGGCTTACTCTAATTGAAATTAATTGAATTTTATCATGAAACCTGGGAAGCATTACATGCAATAGTTTACTATACTGTAATTTAAAAACTCTTCATCCACGGCCTGTAAAATCTGATATCTTTGGACCTGAGATCACTGCTATAATTATCCCATACAAAGTGGGAAAGGTGGTTTAGTAAGCTTCACATCAACCCACCATTCCCCTCAGGGTCATAGGGTCAAGTCGATAATAACTGTATCAATAACTGCTGTACTTGTATCTCTCTCATGTAACATGTAAAGATATGGGGGTGGCTTTCTGTACAAAGCAGCCCTTATACCTAGACTCTTTTCCTGAACTATATCCAAAATAGTCCATGCTTTAATGAAAGAAAGGTATCCAGTTGCTGTTGTGTTGATGAACTTTGTTCTAAGAAAAATGAGATCAATTCATCTAAAATGTAGTGACCATCACTGACCCCTAACCACCATTACATCAAACGGTACCCATTTGGTCCTCTTTAGCAATATACATGTCCTCCCCCTTTCACAAACTCATCACTAGGAGAAGGCAGACATATTACTGTTGTGGCATTATATCCTCCAAAACTATACTCAAACAGAAGAGCCCACACATTTGTGTTGTTGGCAACATATAAACCATCTGGAATGCAGCCGAGAATCCGCCTCCAACAGTCTGGCTATAAATATTTCCCAGTCATATTCTGACAGAAACAAGTAAGAATGTAATGGCTTCCCATAAAAATGCTGAATCAGGAAGCAATATATGATTTTCCTTTTTGGTTTTAAAGCATCCCTCCACCCCAATTTTCATCTGGAACACTTGGAAGCTGTATATATTGGTATTTGTTGACCTGCAAGTTTGCTGCTGTGCCAAGAATGAGAAATCAATGTAATAAATCAATGCACTTTCAAGCTTTCTATGTAAGCAAGCATGGTGTAGTGTTTTGAAAGTTGGACCAGAACTCGGGAGACCAGGGTTCGAATCACCAATTGGTCATGGAAACCCACTGGGTGACCTTGGCCAAGTCACACTCTCAGCTTCAGATGAGAGCAAAGGTCACCCCTGTCCCTGAATAAATCATGCCAATAAAACCACATGACAGATCTGCCTTAGCATCGCCGTAAGAGGGAAATTATCTCAGGGTATACACACCACCACCAAACCTGATGTTAGTGTAAAGCAGAGGTAGGCAACTGAGAAGAGGGAGGGGACACCACTGTCTCTCTGCCAGGCAGGCTGTACCAGCATGCTGAAGCCCCAGAACTCCTAAAAATAATAATAAAACAAATGTCCAGGGGATTTTTCTTTGTCCCTCAAAACATATAGCCCCACCCCAAAATGCAGCAATTTTCCTCCTCCAATGTATCCACATACCTTATAAATCTGCCAGAACCTTAAAAAAACTACTCTAAAATTGTTCCCAAATTGTCCAGAAGTGAAGCAAGAAGTGTATGATATTAGAAAGTGACCCATGCAGGGCTGGGGAAGCAAAATCACTACATTTTGCCATAGTTTTGAACTTTTTGGCAGGTGTAAACAAAACAAAACAAAAGATGACCCAGTTTTTTAAGGGGATCAAAACATTTTATTACCATTGATTCCTCTTGTGATCCTCCTGTCTTTCCCTTCCTTTTGAGGATAGAGCTGTATATCCATTGGACCTGCCTTGTGCCTCTTTGCTAGCCTAGTGCCCATAACACGCTATATAGAATCCTGTCCATTGCCAGTGAGGAACTGCAAATTCATCTGACTTCCATATGTAGATGGGCATCACCTTGTTCTTTTCTACAAAGCAGCATTATTACTGCATAATATTTGTAGAAAACACATCAAGTTCATATCTGTAATTATTCCCATGTGTACTATGTACTAAAGTGTATATAAACACACATACACAGAGAGGAAGTGCCATATGCACCTGATATCTGCTTGGCAGTTATTTAGGGCAGGCCATTTAGTGTAGTAGCACTTATCATGTGGACTGCTCTTCATTCAGCACTTTGACAGCACTTATTTTTCTATACATGTTGAAAACATATTTAGATGTCTGCAACCCTTCCTTATGCAATGCAGCCCAACATCTTTCTTAGACTTCAAAAAGAATGCTGTATGTGTGTTGCGTTGTGCCCTGCACATTTATGTATTGTGCATATTTTGCATTTTAATATATACATCACTTTGAAATGCTGGGATGAAGGCGGTATTTTGTTTTGATCATTTTGTTGATTAAAAGGTTTCCTTCCTGCCCTATATTTAAAGATCTCGGGGGAGTGTACAATAAAACCAGCTAAACCAACTTGAAGCAGTGAAAACATTTAAACAGATTAGGGACGTATTAAATAATTTGACAAGTTAAAACAAGAAAGTTTAAAATAAGTTAAAATGGTTTAAGACAGCTTAAAATGAGTTAAAACTAATGGACACATGCAGAGTTGGAAGCCAAGATATGTTTTTATCCTTAGTGTTCGAATGACACCAGAACTGGTGCCACTTAGTCTGCCAAGGAGGGGGCATTCCACATTTGAGATGCCACAGAAAAAAGGCCCTCTCCCACATCTTATCACAATGTAATGCCCACACTGGTGGGACACAGAAGAGGGCTTCTGCAGCATACTTCATTATTTGACCTGGTGTATGTAGGGGTTATTTGCAAATATTTCAAGACCACTAGTCAAAAGAACTTTGATGGACCAGAAGGAAGTTCCATAAGGATATTGCAACATGCTGAATAGATTATCCTTATACAAATAACTTCTCACTAATGTGTTCTGCATATAAATCAGTGGGATATGTGTTAATTAAACATTAAAATCAAAATCAAAAAGTCAACATTGATAAATTATTCAGATTTTTAAAAAGATTTTTTTAAAAAATTATTGTGGAGTTTTCAAGAAAAAACACCCGCAAAGTAGTCTGACATCTCATCATACAGAAATATAAGGTAATCCATTCAAATAAATAAGCTGGTGGAACCCATTTGGATCAAACAGAAATGCACACGGTTTGTGCCTAGATACTGAGATAATATAATAAGTATGTTATGTTTAAGGCTTTAGCATGCAGCATATATTTTTACCTGCATCTGGAAACAAGCAAGGCAACAATTTAGAAGGTCATTCTTAATGTGCTGAAAGAATGAAGAACCAAGGAATGATCAAGACAAGCTTGATCTCAGAAGAGCAATCCAGCTTTCAAGTCAAAGATAAACTGGTGAGTTTGAATATCCACCCTCTAATCCTATGGGATTCCAACATTATTTTTCCTATTGCACCTTCGTCTTTTATGTCTTCCTCCTCTTCTTTTGAATGAAACAACCTGGTGAGCAATTACATCACTCAACAACCCCCTTTTTTTCTTCCCACATATGTTCCTTATGTTGCCCACCCTACCACCCCCAACACTTGCACACATACATAAAAAGACTGTTGAAGGATGAATCAGCTCAGTAGGATTCTCCACAAAGAGTATAAAAGAGTTCAGCTCACAAACTAGTTAAAGCAGGGAAGTCTCTAATTCAAGACATGGACATCAGTATGATTGACCTGATGTAAATCAGTTCGTCTAGTTTTTTAATACCATTGTAAACATCAAATATGTGTATATATATCAAAGCTGTTTTTGTTTGATGTTTAGTAAAACTTTATTAGATGTATGTCACTGGCTAAAATACCAAAATCTGTTACCTATAATAGGCTATCCTGGGACCTTTAAAAGAAATTGAACTAGATATTATTTTCAGTGACTGCAAGATTCTGGAGACAGTCTAGAGATCTGTATGCATAGTAATGTGCTGCATATTCATCATAAATATATCCATATGTTAACTCACTGGTCAGATGAATTACATTATCAGCTTTGCTAGTACTGATCAAATCTTACCATGAAGGTAGGCAGGAGAGAACTAAATCCAATCGCCATTTTACACAAAAGGTATTCCACACTGTGAAAGGAGACAATGGCATCCATCTGATTAGACCCACTGAACATACTAACCAAAATCATTACAATCAGCCCTCTGCATCACAGATTCTTTATCCATGGATTCAAGCAGCCAGAACTTAAAATATTTTTAAAAATGTAAAAATTCCCAAAAGCAAACTTTAAATTTGTCATTTTATATAAGGGTCACTATTTTACTATGCTATTATATTTAATGGGATTTTGGCACCCACTGTTTTAAGCATCCATGGATGGTCCTGAATCCCATACCCCCAGATACCAAGGGCAAAAATATTATTTCCTGTGCAGAAAATGCTGTTTTCTATTAAAAAAAAAATCCTGCATTGTGAAAATTATTTTCAATCTGGAATTCTGCTTATCCAGGTTTCCCGACATTCAGGAAACACATTTTTCAATCAATTTCAATATATTTTTAAATGTTCTGTCTATCCCTGCCTTGAAGGCATACAACAACAACAACAACTGTGAATCTCCAAAATTACAAGATTGTACATCCAGGTTATAATCTTGTAAATACTGTACAGAATGCCAACTATGTCCTTCTAGATGTTATTGAAATCTCATTCCCATCACCTTCTTCCCAGATGCCCAATGATCAGAGGTTGTACGGTCTGTGATCCAGGAATATCTGGATACTAATTCGATTCCCTACTCCTTCAGTGGACGCCATGCCCCCACTCTGGGGTGATACTTTTTCTGCTACAGCAAAGATGGCTTATCTATGCATTCTTTAATTACTAATTAACTAACTAAGCCATGATCAATTTGTAGTCCTTCAGATACTGTTGGATTAGAATAGTAGGGCATCTTAAGGAACAGAGGGTAGGCTCATCCTCTCTCACCAGTGGCTATACTTGCTAGGGCTATGCATGTCTAAACTCATTCTATTACAGCTAAAAAAAGAACAATGCTTAATATCAACATTCTTAAACCTATAACTCTGCTAATTCTAAGAAACTCTGAGCAAATCATACATGCTGCATCATAATGGTACTTGACCTGTGTTACTACCTGAAGTGTAGTAGAACTGGAAAATATGCAAAGCACTCAGATCTCTAATGTCTAAGCTTTGACAAATATTGTCCTGGGAGATGATCACATATCTACAATATAAATCCAGTTTCCAGTGAATAGGTAGAATAGAGGACCAGAGACAAACCCAGGCCTCAGCACAATTGTTGAATTCGACATTCTGGAGATGTGAAATCATTTTTAACAAACTGTAAAGCAATGGGCTTTGAAGAAAGACTTCAAATGTACTGAGTCACTTCCTGATTAAAATAGAAATTAACTTTCAAAGCTGTCATTACCTAAGTCTATTATGGGTACAAGCATATTTCAAAAGCAACCCTTTTATGAACAGATGAACACTGAAAACAGATACAGCCATGGTCGGGAAATTTCTTTTATAAAATGCACCACTGTAAGTGTAGGGTGATATAACTCATTACATAGCCAATGTCCTTGATCGAGAGAGCCCCTATTACCATGACTTTTCTGAGAAGTAGTACAGAGGGAGAAGGTAAGGTCTGTTTTCCCTTAGGTTAACTACCTCTAACAGTACAGTGCACCATGGCCAGAACAAAACCATCAAGCAGGGGAGTTAAATGCAATCCGCTTTTTCACACATGTATGTACAATAAGAACTAATGAGGAGAAGAGAAGCTCATACAAATGACTTGGGCCCAGCAGTCATGGGGTGCTACCCAAATCTGTTATGTATGTTTTTGTCTTTGTTCATAGTATCATTGTTTGTTTATTGCTTTTGACATCCAATATAAAATCTATGAATTTCAAAGAAAATAATAATGATACACAAAATATGAAATCCCATGTAAAAGCTTTTATCTAGTCCCCCAGGCACTCAAAACTGCCACTCAGTAGGCCAGGAAAGGAAGTTGGACTCTTTGGGAGTCTCTCCTGCAGTTTCTTCCAAGTAAAGCAGCTGGCCTGTGAGAACAAAGTCCTTTAGCTCCAGCCATGCCAGGCTCCAGATACCAAAGATCTTCCCCTGTTTCCCGGCAATCCATTATAAATTGTTGTTCACGCTTCCCCTGCCCCAGCCTCATCTAACTGTTCACCTTTCTTGCTACTAGGAATGCTACAGACATGCTTGCTAGAAGATGCTATTTTTTAAAAAAAACAAAACACCCTACTTTTTGAAAAATATTAAGAACCAGAAAGAAAATATTGTGTCATAATGTGGTGATCATCATTTATTAAAAAACATTTCTGTTGTTCTTTTAAAATGCTCTGGTTCTGTGATAACAAAAAGTGACACTGATGTTTCCATCAGGATTCAGAAGGCACGGCCCATACAATGCTGGCATAAGAGCATAACAATGCCAGACACAGTAGTAGTTTTAAAGGTTATTATTCTAATATATCTTTCAGGTTCTCCTCCCTGTGGGGGTCTTAGTTGTTTCCCCTACTCCTAGGGGATATATAAAAGATATTTCTTTGAAAGAGATCAGGAAAGAACAGAGTTGTGTGCAGAATAGCAATACCAGGAAGGACAGGAAATAGAAAGCCAATTATTTGCTGATTTTGGTAATGTTATTTTTCAGATTAAATGCCACTTGGAGTTACAAAAACTAGCACTTGAAGCTGTCAGTTTTCTGATTGCCTTCACATGAAGCTCTGTCATAGCAAACAGAATGTTGGATAGTTCAGCTCCATAGGGGGCCTGCAAAACTTTGACAGAGGTTTAACAGCCCTTGAAATTATATCCCCAAATCTTTGAGGGCCTGCTGATTCAATGGGAAAAGACATAAGCTAAGCAAGTTATAAATAAACGCTTTTATCACAGGCAATACTGTCTTGGTGACTTCAAAAGCCAAGCTAAGGATATACCAATTTCTCTGAAGTTCTGTAGACAGTAGGAACCTTATTGTGCTGGACAAGCAGGTTTCATATCAGGGCTGCAATCTGATAATACCAAAGAAGTCCTCTTCTACCCCCCTCCCCTGTTACCTTGCTTTGATGTCACCACTGGAAAGTCTGATGAAATGAGATCACACAGTTGGTTGTGGGCAAGGATGAGTGGATCTGCTTATTTCGCTTGCTACTGCATTTGATTTTTTGAAAAAACAAAAAACAAAATCTCAATTTCTTTTCTCCCATTTAAGAAGGAACTTGCAAATTTTGGAAATAGCATGTAAAAAATGAATCCAGTACTGTTCCTAGCTACATGCAGTGTCCAAATTAAAAAAGGTACAACTACTTCTTGCAGGGCAAGGACCATGTTTTGCCTGCCTGGTAGCTGTTAAAGTCAGGTCAGATAAATAAAGTGGTGGATATGATCCTAATTTAACACCAAAAATTGAAACCCAGATTTTTAAGAGGTAAGTGCACTAAAGTCCTCTGCCTGGATGAAACAATTGTTCGGTTTCCCTTTGTCCCACACATATAGTTTTCTTTTTTTTAAAAAGACTATTTTTCCATTGTTTTTATGAAGAAAGTTGTTCATTTTTGATGTTTTTGTCAATGACTGGACAGAACCACTTTTTGTTGCTTAACATAATCAGTCAAATTTCCAGTTCAGAGTGAACTGATTCATACGTGTTTATTTTCCATTTTGTCCACATTTATAAAATAGCTGTTTCTATGAACTAGTTTAGATATTTTCTGTTTCTTGGTAAATGAATAAAACAGTAATAACATGTGCTTTATCGTTTGAATGGTTGGTTGATGGTTGTTATGTATATAACCAATGAAATATTTAGTTCCACATTGTGAATTAGTATAAGGATTTACCAGGATCATCCCTTAGCCTAGGAGTGAGCAATGTATGGTCCATGATCTGCACTCAGACCCCAGTGACCTTTTTGTGGCCCACTACCTCCTAGTGGTCAAAAATGCAAATAAATAAATAAATAAATAAATAAATACATCCACAATCATTTGCTCCAACTGCCCAAAAATGATATCTAGGAGGTACTGGGGTTAGTTCATATCTGGAGCCCCCATGGACTCCTGGGGCCATTTCATTTTTGCAAAATTTTTGAATATATTAAAAAAAACCTGCCCCAGCCTTGAAAAATGCCTCTATGTCTCCTAGAGGGGTCTGGGGCCATTTGCAACAAAAACTGTGAGGGATTTGTGGAAGAAGGTGCAGTTGCAAAGTAGCCCACCAGGGTCTCCCAGAGGGATAATCAGGTCCCCTAATCTACCACGGTTGCCAGTTCATTCATTAGCCCAATGCTGGGAATCATGCAGCCTTCCAGATGTTGTTGGACTGCACGTTGGAACAGCCCTAGTTAGCATAGTTAATGACGAGAAATTCTGGTAGATGCTGTCCAAGAATATTTGGAGAGCCCCACTTTGTCCATCCTTGTCTTGGGCCAGTGAATACAAAACCAAAATGCTAAAGAGCAAGGAGCCTTCAAGGTGAATAAACACAGAAGAACAAGCTCATCTTTTTTTTCTCTCTGAAAGATGAAGAGTTCTTATGTGGAGACAGACAGAACAATATATGTTCATATTTTACACCAGCTGCTTAGTTACATCAGGACACATGAAGGATGACGTTTCCATCCCATCTCACCAGTGAGCAAGGTTGTGACAAGGACTTGCATCAGAGGTCTGATTGTCACAGCCTCACTCACTAGTGGGAAGGGACTAGAAAATATCCTCCTCCTTGTTCCCCAACCAGAAACTCAGTGACCCTTCTCTGCCTGATCCAGCTGCTGGCTCTTAAGGTGGCTCAGGATTGTATTTACATAGTCTTACAGTAGAACTATGCAGTTTTACTGAACAGAGAGCAGATACAGATCTATAACTCTAGGTTACAAATCCATAAGTGCAATACTGATTGCCAACCATATGGCTTTATTTTTTAAAAAAAATAAGGAGATCCATACTTACCACACAACTAGATTCGCTGTCAAAAGCAGCAGGGTTATCTATGAGATAACTAGACTGAAGGCAATCTTATTAACTGGGACCAATGGAGTTGCCACTGGCAACAGTCTTAATTTTACTGGAATTCATCTTGAGTAAGTATTTTTGCGAATTTTGACAATGTTTAGATTGGATCTCCTACAAAAGCCATCTGAATTATTTTATCCAGCTGCTTTCAAAATCAGTGTGGGAGATATAATTATTGATGTAGGGGGAATATATTATATTTTCATATTGCACTGTGTGGTGGATTACTATTCATGTGGCTTTTTGTCAATAATTTCTTGTAAGTGAATAGTTCTACAAATTTACCTGTTAAAATGATTTAGTCATATACTTGTGTAAGCAAAGCAATAAAAAAACCTATATTATAATAAAAGTCCAACATTGGGCCAACATCAAAATCCATGGGGTGAACTTGTTTATTTTTTAGACACTTAATATTTATATTCACACACTACAAATATGAATGCAACAAACTTTAGAGAGAGAGAGAGAAATCAGTCAATTGTGGTGAAAATCATACCTTCCTAGTTATCAGCATCTTAGAATCACTTTCCAGAATGATTGGTATGATCATTAAGATGTAGTTATTGGCTGTTGAGGAGGGGAAACAGTGATCAAAAATGGCCACATTGATTAAAATTTGGGCATTCGCTATAATATATAAGCATGTACACATGTAGAAATATTTTTATTGAAAAATTGTTATTAACAAGAGTGAGGCCTTTTACATGAAAAAACTAACCCCTTTAACTGTCCATGTTATTTTCTTTCATTTCGAATGGAATGTGTTAATAAATGTTCTCTCTCCTCTTAAAGTTTTCTTTTGCACAGTTTTATGGATCCTTCCTCTTCTATGATTCCATAACCTAGTTGACAGTTCTTGTAACATCTTTCAACTCTACAAATTCCTTTAGATCTAGGGATTCATGTTCTAAACCTAAATTAAACTAGCACACCCTAAGAAATTGCTCCCTCTCACAATCAATGCTCAGAATGAAATCTTTATATTGTAACCCCCCAGAAAAATAACAGTGGTTGAATCTGGTTAAGAATGCAATCATCTAAAGATCAGAGAGATTTCCTTTTCATTAAATATACAGCCACAAGAAGAGTTTAAATACAATCGCTCTCCCCCTCCTCCACTGGTGTTTATTTTATTTAAATATTTAGTTCATGCAGGAAGGAAATAAAATACAAGGAGCAAAATAAAAAGATGACTCTCTGAATCTTGTTAATTTGTGCACTGAATCAATTGTTGAATTGTGATCTAACACATAAGTAAATCCCTTTCGTCCAGTGGGTTTAGTTTACTTAAGACGAACAGTAAGATTCAGGCCAATGATATTATAATAAAATGTTAACAGGTTAAAAAAAGAAGAAACAACCACAGTGTATCCCAACCAATATTTTCAAATGGGAAAACAATAAAAGCAATAAAATATTCTGAAAAGCAAACTGACTAATGAAACAATATAAATGAAAAGGCATGCAAAGCAGGTGGACTTTCAAAACCTAATCTGTATATCTGCTTGTAGGGACTAACTACACATCCCTTGGGAGAGATTTCCACAATGGACTCTGTATTAAAAAGTCTTTATCTCTAGTGGCCACTAATGAAACTCTTCATGTGAATGTGGGTGTGTGCGTGCCTTCAAGTGGCCTGTCAACTTATGACAACCCCATGAATTTCATAGAGTACTTTTAGACAAAGAACACTCAGAGGTGGTTTGCCATTGACTTCTTTCCTATAAGACAAGGCATTTGACATTTCTTGGTAGACTCACATCCAAGTCCTAACCAGAGCTGAGCCTCCTTAGGTTCCAAAATCCAAACTACGTTGTGCTTCAAAAGCTAAAGCCAACCTTTTTAATTGGGTTCATAAATGGACAAGTAACCATGGTAGTTGATAAAGAACTAGTATAATATATTCTATCTGGGCCCAAAAGGAGACAAGCAATCACATGTACCAGTCATGCTTCTTGGTCATTTTAAAGTCAGCCCCCCACAACAGGTATCGGGTGAAACTTTAAACCTGAACAGGTTTTTAAGTTACAGATTGCAGCTTCTAAAGCAGGGGTGGGCAGCTGTGGAAGACTAGGGGGCCACATTAGCCCTTCAGGAGACCTTGGAGGGCTGCATTCTGACTTCACCTGCTCCTGCACAATAAAAACAAAACAAAAAAAACCCCGCCCAATTATCATGGAGACATGGGGGCTTTTTATTTTATTTTATTTTATTTTAGCCTTCCTAGGCCTCCAGAGGGCATTGTAATGCAAAAACATTTTTGATAAATTTTGCAAAATTTCATTTTAGTCTGGGGGGTGTCCAGGGAGGCTTCAAACATGCTGGAAATCCCCTCCACATCACCTAGAGATCATTTTTGAGCAAACATGTTGGAGACAGATTGAAATAAAGAAATTGATCCCTGGGGGCCCGGGGGCCACAAAAATGAGACACACTTTGCCCATCCATTCTAAAGCCCCATGCAACTTGGATCCAGGCTATCTGAATGAATGAATTCCAAATGCAAACCTCCCAAGTTTTTAAGATCTTCAGGCATGGTCATTCTTTCCATCCTGCCTGCCACCATCACAGGGATATTTGGTGAGGACACAAGAGTAGGAAGGGCCTTCTCAGTGGCAGCTCCCAGGTTGTTCTAGGGACAGTTAATCTGGTCCCCTTCCTGCTGTCCTATCATCAACAGATTAAGACCTTTTGATCAGGCAGGCCTTGGTAAAGTGACTGACTGCTTAGGAAGAGGATTTTAATGAGCTGGTATTATCCTTTTACAGTCCTTTTTCTTTCTGTTTTGGCTCTCACATGCTTTTAAATTGTTTTTAATTCAGTTGTTCTTTGTTACGATAATCTTTCCAATTGTGTTTTAATATTCTAATCTACTGAGTTTCTGTTTTTCAATCATGTTTTAAGATACCTTGGTCTCAGTATGGAGAGAAAGGAATCATGCATAACAGGTGCATACAGAATCAACCCCCACAAACTTACTTAGAGCCTCAACAGACCGACATTATACGTTGGCCTTGGGGCAGAGTGGGGGCATGGCATCCACACGTCACACACCTCAACACTGCCTCGACAATGCCATCACGCTGTGTGCCTGACCGCACAGTGGGCAGCATCACAATGCTCCTTTGGCACTGCTCCCAGATGATACAGCACCAAAAGTAGGGGCAGAAGGTGTCGCTGCACTTTTTGCTGCTACTTTTTGCACTGCAGAAATGCCAGATTAAGGCTGTGGCATGTAGTTGCCACAGCTCCAATCCGTCACTGAAAGGGGCGGCTACAGGCCGTCCCTTAGGAGGAATATATTCAGCCCCTTAATTTCTTTTTAAAGTTTTGGAGACTTTAAAGTCAATCATTTTATCGTTTGACACTAGAAGCCTGATTGCATGAGGAAACAAAGCTGAAATGGAGTAGGCGAATAGCAGATTGCTCCATGTCTCTATGCATGGCCATCATAGAACTTCCATTCTCTTCCTGAGAGATAAGGTCATAGAAGCATGTCTTTTGTTGAATGGATTTTTCCAGTGTAACAAAAGGCACACTTTTATGACCTTTTCCCTTGGGAAGAAAACAGAATGGCATGTAGAGAGGCATGGAGAAAGCTGCTACTCTCCTGTTCAGTTTTGGCTTTTTTTTCTCATTTGCTAAAGCTCTAGGTTTCATACATTTATTGTGCCTAATATAGAAAATTCCTACCCTTTGTCTTCTGTAACTGTACACAACCTGACTTGAGGATGTGGGCCGGGCTGAAGAAACTGAGATGCAAAATAAAATATTATCTTAAAGAAAATAAAAGAAGACGTGTCTTTGTAACTTTCGTATTAATACTATACATGCTGAATACGATCCTGCTGGAAAAATGAGCTATACAGGTCACAGCTCAGCCATTTGGAAGTGAAACTGATCCTGTCATAACAACTTGGTTTCATTGTGTACAGACATTGTCAAAGGCCCTGTGAAAGAACCACAGCAAGCCTCTAACTCCCTATACTATATTTATATAATGGACCTCATTCTGGAATATTTGCTAGCCTCCCGCTTCTACCTTATTAACAAACAACCAGGAGCACCACCACCGTCAGCTTGAAGACAGAAGCAAGTGGATGGAGGGTTCCCTGGATACCTACTGTACACTAATCAGGTCCTTTATATAAAATAAAATGGTTCCATATTTGCAGGCAGAGAGAGGTGGTTTTAGAGAGCAACTTGGATTTTGGGCAACTCATCAGTGCAGAGGCTGCTGCTGTTGCTAAGGCCTCTCTTCCTGGGTTCTAGTGCCCTCCACTTGCCTCCTCCCACTGCAGCCCCAGTCCTTGGAAAGTCCACTCCATTTTTCATGCATTTTTAAAGCAGGTTTTTGAAATCTCTTCATATTTCTCTCTGCAGCCTAAAAATACTGCACTATTTTATTTCATATAAAGGACCTCATTACTGTAAGGGAGATCTATGGTGAGCCCTCAAGCCACCTGCTTCTGCCTTTGAGCCACTGGTGACAGTGCTCCTACCTGTTAATTTGCAAGGCAGGAATGGGCAGCTGGCAAATATTCCAAAATTCAAAACATTTTTGGTCCCAAGCATTTTGCAAAAGGGAGACTCAACCTGTACTCCCAATTTTTGTGGAGACTATAGCAAAGGCAGGCAGAGCTGCCCTCAGTTGTGTTGAGAAGCTAGATCCAGACTAGTTCCTGCCATCAAATGGCAAGAGCCACTGCATGATACTGCAGCAGTAAAATAAAGAGAATGAAAACAAAGGGGCCACTTTGAGCGGCATCTTGTGACATGCATGCACATAAGTGTGGCTTAGGTATATGTATATCTCTTTGGGGACAGGGCACAAGGAGTTATCATTTAGCCCAGGGTCTCTCAACCAGGGCTCCATGCAACTCTAGGGTTCCCTGGGAGGTCATTGGGGGTGCTGCCAGATATGTTTTTAAATAATAATAATAATAATAATAATAATAATAATAATAATAATAATAAACATTGTTAGATCTACAGATATACTTTTTATACAGAAGTTAGCTGAGAACATATTTTTAGGCAGAGGTTCCCTGAGATCATTATTTCAAGGATTTCGAGAGTAAAAAGGTTGAGGATGGCTGCTCTAGCCCTTTGTGCTCTCACAGCACTCAGGAGAGCAGAGAGAAGGCTATAATTTTGAGGAGGTCAAATAAAGGCATGCTGATTTTAGACTGATATATTCACTGCTAGTCATGCCATACACATTCAAACACACACACACACACACACACACACACACACACACACACACACACAGAGCATATTAAAGTATTGATTTCTTTTCTTCCCCAGGCTTTCCTAAATTATATACATGGTCATACTGCATGCCCCTACCACAAGTCATATCAAAATCTATAATTTTGACCCCAAAACTTGCCCTCAACTTATACATGCGATTGACTTAATAATAATAATAATTATTATTATTATTATTATGTATTTATATTACACTTTTTTGTAGAGGAATCAAAGCGGATTACAACAAATATAGGAAGAAAACATCATATAGTTCAGATTACAATTAAAAAAGATAACTCCATATCCCAATCCTCCCATGATCACAAAAACATTAGACAAAAACCATAAAAAATATTAAAAAACAGAATAAATTAAAACATTCCAATTACAAATTAACTAAAAATTGCGAGTAGATTTGGGAGCGAAGAATGTCTTCTTCTAGGGGAGGAGTGGGGTTGATGGTATTGGTAGAGGGAGGCTAAACTAGAAAGGCTAATCTGAGAAGGCCTGCCAGAAGAGATCCATCTTAACAAGTCTACTTAAAGGCTTCCAGAGTGGTAATATGACGGATCTCATCCGGCAGCTCATTCCAGAGCCTAGCAGCGGCAGATGAAAAGGTCCTCTTGGTCACCACAGACAATCTAGTCTTCTTGGGTTGCAGCAGGTTCTTTCCAGGGGACCGAAATGTGCGGGATACATTATGTGGAAGAAGGCGCTCCCACAAGTAGTCTGGACACAGGCCATGTAGGGCTTTAAAGGTTATAACCAACACCTTGTACCTTGCCCGGAAATTAATAGGCAGCCAGTGGAGAGATTTTAGAACAGGTGTGATA